>NC_057807.1:341794506-341977416 GCF_018294505.1 Triticum aestivum | reverse complement strand
ACATCACAGACAGGGCTTTAAAAGAAATGCCACAGTCGGGCGTCTGAGCGACACCACATAAAGGGCCTTAAAAGAAATGCCACAGTTGGGCGTCTAAGCGACACCACATAAAGGGCTTAAAAGAAATGCCACCGTCGGATGTCTGAGCGACATCGCAGACAGGACTTGCAACAAATGTAAATAACAGATATGCTGCCGTCGGACGTTTGAGCGACATCACAGACAGGGCCTATAACAAAAATAAATAACAGGTATGCCACCGTCGGACGTCTGAACGACATCGCAGACAGGGCTTGTAATGAATGTAAATAACAAGATTAGTCCATCCACAAGAATAATCTTTTAACCGGATTTATCACACATAAATCCCACCGGAGTTTTGTCACTGAGGCTGATACCTGACAAGATAAGATGAATATAGTACTTGAACAAAGTACAACATAATTGAAGGATTTGAGACTCTGCAGAGTTTGGATGAACTGAGCATAGCCAACGGATTTCCGTCGTCACGAAGGACTAGTTCCATTTACGGTATTTCAGTAGAAACACATTTAGCTAGTACACACCCATTTCACCTCACGATGCCAGGAATCACCCTGGACAATGTCCAAGAAAAACTTTGAGATGGGGAGGCCACAACCTCGAATAGCATGGGATCAAATTTCTATACGCGCGCTCTAAGGGGTGCCCCCCTCTCGGTCCCAACCGAAAACACCCATGCCCCTGACCGGATGACGGGCTTTAATCCAGGGCCGTGGAACCCTCATCCCGGCCTCTCTACTTGGTGTGTACCAGGAAAACGGTTGCAACTTACTATGCCATATCCCTTGCGGAAAACATGTGGCAGCACAGGAAGGAAATGAAGGGAATATGATTTGATCATGTTGACACTGCTGTCAAAAGGACTGGCCTAAGCCTGGCATGTCACAACACTGCCATCTTACCCATCCTCATGCCAACACATGGCTATGCAAATATGTATCCAACAACATAATGCTTTCCGAAACTTACTTTCCGATATGTGCATGAAACATACATTCATGGTGATGTTCATAAACATGCCAAGACTATACTAAAGTGCAAACATGCAACAACACTCATCATATCAAGAGTTCAAACATGCTTGCCTGGTTCAGAGTAGTTGGAGTCTAACTGTGCGAAGTTTGCAGCTCTGTCGCTTCCTCCGGAATCTACGGTATAAGAAAAATATGCACGTAACGTAAATACCGCGAGTGTACAGAAAAATGTTCCAAATATTTTTCAAATAAATATGATAAAAAACTATACAAAATTTTGAAGAGGACAAAAAAAGAATCACTCAAAAATTACTTTCTGTTAAAAAGTTATAAGGGTTGTAACCCAAGGACTCATCTGTAATGAAACAGAAAACTTCCAGGGGGCTTTGCAAAAAAATACAGAAAAACGGTTCAGAGCGGAAGCGTATTTGCCAGAGTACGCTTCCAGTAAACGATTCGAAATAAAAACACAGGATAGGCTGACGGGCGGGTCCCACCCGTCAGGTTTGAATTTTCAAACGAGGGAGCCGGGGCTCGTCGGCGCCCGAGAGCCGCGGTGGTCGCCGGCAGCGATCCACGGCGAGGCAGGGAGATTGGAGGGTACCTCTGTGTTCAGGGCACCATTCCGCGTCTGTGGGAGGTGGTGGTGGTCGCCGGCGAGTACCACGTCGGCGACGACGCTTGTTCCGGCAGACGGCGGTTCGGTTAGTCGTGGATCTCGCCGGAGAGAGCTGCGAGGTCAAAATTGAGGTGGGGGTTATCTTACTAGAGGTGGTACGAGGCTACGGTCGAAAGTAGGGCGGCGGAGGGGTTCTCACCGGAGAGAACGATGCCGGAGCCCGAGGCAGACAGAGGTGGCCGGAGTCGAGAAGGAAAGGCCCCTCGGGGCTTGCTCAGTGGCTGGGTGGGGTCTGGTGAGATGGTGGAGTCGTGCGGAGGCGAGAGCAAGCTCGGGGTGCTATATATAGCCGCCCCGAGGCGGTTGCCGAGAACGGGGTTCTCCGGCGAGGTGATTACGGCGGCGCAGTGGTTGCACGGGAGGGTTCAGAGGTTGAGCGTCGTCGTGGGTGTCCCCTGGTTCTGTTTAGATGCTAACCGCGTCGGGATTGGGCTGTTTAGGGGGAGCTCGACGGAACGAGGCGGCGCGGGCCCGTCGGCGGCAGGGAGCGCGCTCTGCGCGTGCCGCGCCACGGCGACGGTGCTGCACGCGTGCGCTGGCGAGGAAACGGCCACGCGGAGCCACCAGGGGATTTGGGCGGCGCCGAACGACGTTATGCCGCCGTTCTGCTCCCTGTCGGCCGCTACGGTGATATGGCCGCCGCAAGACACGCCGGTGCAGGCGGGCCAGGGCGCCACCAACGCCAGGAAGGCGCCAAGTGCGCGTGTGAGGCTCCGGACAAGCAAGCCAGGCTGTGAGCTACGTGCCAAGTGCACTGTGAGCTTGTGACTGAATTCTGTCGAAGATTGACAGTGAATTTTCTGAATTTAAGTGAAGATGACTAGTACTAGTGCATGCAAGGTGTTCGACAGAATGATTCTAGTGTGTAGGGATTTTTCCTTGAGCTGGTTTTTGGTGGAGTGGTCTCTCATTGCAGCTAGAGGTGGCCTGAATTTTGGTGGAATCTTTGGAGAGGTGTAGATATGAATTTCACCAAATTTGGCAAATCTGGTCCAAACTTGCAGTGAGTGAAATTTGAAATATTTGAACATGAGAAGAGTGGATCAAGATTGTTCTGGGTTGTGGGTACAAAGGACTATCCAAGGGTGTTGAGTTGGGGTCAAAAATCAAAAGCATTAGGGTACTTGCTTTGCAAATCACCTAGGCTCAAGAGAAAGGACAGAATTATTTTGTGAGGAGAAATAATTGGAATAAAATCCAAAAATGGATTTTATTAGTTTGGACAGAATGTTTGGGTTGAACCAAAGTGGAATGAGAGGTTTTGGGAAAATTTCACCATAGGTGGCATGGTAAAATTTAGAAGGGATCAAAACCAAATAAAAGCCCCAAAACTAAAAGGGTTTTCTTTTTAAAAGAAACTAAATCCAAGAAAAGGATTTTTGAGAGGGCAAACTTAGAAGATGGTTTTTAGGAAGGGTTTAAATGACCTTCTTTCAAACCAAGCAAGGCTCTTTTGAAAAACAAACCACCAAAAATTTTGGAGTGTCACAGCACCTACCCCCTTAGGAAAAATCTCGTCCTTGAGATTTCAGCTGATCCTTAAACAGGTGTGGGTGCTCTGTCCGAAGAAAATCCTCGCTCTCCCAAGTTGCTTCATTCTCGGTGTGATTACTCCATTGAACTCTGAAAAACTTAATGGTTTTCTGCCGGGTCCTCCTCTCAGACTCCTCTAATATTTTTATTGGGTGCTCCCGGTAAGTGAGGTCCGGTTGCACGTCAATATACTCATGTGAAACTTGCTTCTCTGGGTTGCTCATGTATTTTCTCAACTGCGAGAAGTGAAACACGTTGTGGATACCGGATAAGTCCCCGGGTAGGTCCAGCTGGTAGGCTACCTTGCCTCGTCGGGCCATTATGTGAAATGGTCCGATGAATCTTGGTGCTAGTTTCCCCTTAATCTTGAATTGTTGCATACCCTTCATAGGAGAAACTCTCAGGTATACCAATTCTCCGGGTTCAAAACCGATTTCCCGATGCTTTCGGTCGTAATAACTCTTTTGCCGACTTTGAGCTGTTTTGATTCGTTCTCTAATTGTCTTAACTTTCTCCTCGGCCACCTTGAGCATATCTGGGCCAAAGATATGGCTGTCTCCGGTCTCTGACCAATTTAGCGGGGTACGACATCTTCTCCCATATAGAGCTTCAAAGGGTGCCATTTGCAAGTTGGCTTGATAACTGTTGTTGTATGCGAACTCTGCATATGGTAAGCTTTCTTCCCAACTGGTTCCGTAGGTGAGGACACAAGCTCTTAGCATGTTTTCTAGGATTTGGTTTGCGCATTCCATCTGCCCATCAGTCTGGGGATGGTATGCGGTACTGAAGGCTAGTTGGGTTCCCAGTGCCTGTTGTAGGTGATCCCAGAATGTAGAGACGAACATTGTGCCTCTATCGGAGATGATAGTCTTAGGGACTCCATGTAGGCAGACGATACGGGCAAGATAAAGTCTGGCTAGTCTTTGAGTGGTGTAAGTTGTTTTTACCGGAATAAAATGTGCCACCTTGGTTAATCTGTCGGTTATGACCCAAATGGCATCGTTTCCGTGTCGTGACCGTGGCAGTCCAACGATAAAGTCCATTCCAATCTCGTCCCATTTCCACTCGGGTATCTTATTGGGTTGTAACAGTCTGGCTGGTTTCTGGTGCTCGGCCTTGATACGTTGACAAGAGTCACAGCAGGCAATGAACGTGGCT
Organism: Triticum aestivum; assembly: GCF_018294505.1. Taxonomy (NCBI): domain Eukaryota; kingdom Viridiplantae; phylum Streptophyta; class Magnoliopsida; order Poales; family Poaceae; genus Triticum; species Triticum aestivum. The sequence continues at coordinate 341,973,030 of NC_057807.1, read as the reverse complement.
ATATCTCTCTTCATACCGTGGCACCAGAAATTTTCCTGAAGATCCTTGTACATTTTTGTCCCTCCAGGATGGATTGAATACGGAGCTATGTGACTTTCAGTCAATATCTGCTGTTTGAGGTCCTTGACATTTGCTACGCATAGCCTTTCTCCATACCACAATATTCCTTGCTCATCTACGTTGAATTCTGAGGCTCTTCCCAAACCCACTTTTCTTTTTATGCCATCAATGCTGGGGTGTCCGTGCTGGGCTCCCTTGATCTTCTCCATCAGGGTCGGCTGTATTTCCAAATTTGCCACACTGCCTTCGGTAACCATTATTAAATTGAGTCGGGCGAATTCTTGTTGAAATTCTGGCCTCAACTTTGGTATACTGTCATCGTCTATGCTGGGATTCCGACTCAGTGCATCTGCCACAACATTTGCTTTTCCAGGATGATAGTGGATTCCAACATCATAATCCTTCACCAATTCTAACCAGCGTCGTTGCCGTAGATTTAACTCTGGCTGTGTGAAAATATACTTAAGACTCTTATGGTCTGTGTATATCTCACAACGATTCCCAAGTAGGAAGTGTCTCCATTCCTTGAGTGCATGAATGACCGCTGCTAATTCCAGGTCATGAGTGGGATAATTTTCCTCATGCTTGCGTAGTTGTCTAGAGACATACGCAACTACCTTGCCTTCTTGCATCAATACGCATCCGAGGCCTTTCCGGGATGCGTCACAATATACCTCAAATTTTTTGTGTATATCTGGCACAATTAGTACTGGTGCCGTTGTTAATTTGCTTTTTAGCTCTTGGAAGCTTTTCTCACATGCTTCTATCCATTCAAACTTCTTGCCTTTCTTGAGCAATTGTGTCATGGGCTTTGCTATAGTGGAGAATCCTTCAATAAATCTCTGATAATAGCCTGCCATTCCCAAGAAACTCCATACGTCCGTTACGTTAGCTGGTGGTTTCCAGCCAAGTACGGCCTTGACTTTTTCCAGGTCTATTGTAATACCTTCTTGGGTTAGCATGTGGCCCAGAAAACCCACCTGCTTTAGCCAAAATTCACATTTGCTGAATTTTGCGTACAGTTGATGTTTCCTGAGTTCTCCGAGTACAATCCTGAGATGTTCGGCGTGCTCTTCTGGTGTTTTGGAATATATCAGAATATCATCGATGAATACCACAACAAACTTGTCCATATACTTCATAAATACTTTGTTCATGAGGTGAACAAAATATGCGGGGGCGTTGGTTAGTCCGAATGGCATTACTGTGAACTCATACAGCCCATATCTGGAGGTGAATGCGGTCTTGGGAATATCTTCTGTTTGTACTTTTAATTGGTGGTATCCTGATCTCAAGTCAATTTTTGAGAAGTCTTTGGCATGTGCGAGCTGATCGAATAAATCATTTATTCGGGGCATTGGGTATTTGTTCTTGATTGTGACCATGTTGAGAGCTCGATAATCAATACACAACCTCATTGTTCCATCCTTCTTCTTGGCAAATAAAATTGGAGAACCCCAAGGTGAGGAGCTGGCTCGTATGTATCCTTTCTCCAATAATTCTTTTATTTGCTTCTTCAACTCTACCAATTCGGATGGTGCCATTCTGGAAGGTTTCTTGTAAATAGGAGTGGTTCCGGGTGCTAGCTCAATGCTGAATTCTATCTCTCGGTCTGGTGGCATGCCTGGTAGTTCTTCTGGAAATACGTCTGGGAATTCACATACTACTGGAACCTTGTTTAGCTCAGAAACATCCACCTTGTTTAATCTAGGTTGCCGAGGTATTTGTCTCTCTTTGGCTGAAACTTTTATTTTCTTCCCATGATGGTGTGTGAGAATCACGGACGGTTGAAGCAGTCAATAAAACCTTTGTTGGTGGTTAACCAATCCATTCCTAGGATGACATCCAGTCCTTTTCTTTCTAGCACAATAAGGTTGGCGTAAAACTTCAATCCTTCAAATTCAATAACTACACCTTGACAGTAACTCTGGGTCACTTGCTTAACTCCATGGGACTTGACGATCATGGAATTTTCCAAGGGAAGCATCGAAAAATTATTTTGCAAAGCAAAAATTTTCGAAACGAATGAGTGAGAAGCTCCAGAATCAAACAAAACCATGGCAGGTATTGTGTTGACGGGGTACGTACCGAGTACGATATCTGGGGCGTTCTGTGCTTCCTCTCGGGTCACGTGGTTCAGGTGACCTTTCCGGTGGTTGTTGTCGGGGTTGAAATTGCTTCGCTTTGGTGCTGAATTATTTCCACCATTATTGAGCTTCGGGTTTGAGTTCCTTGGCTTGGGACACTGCTTGGCATAGTGCCCTTCTTCTCCACAAGCATAACAGGTAACGCCTGGGCGATAGGTGAACTCTTTGTCTCTTGCATGGAAATTCTTGATTGGACGTGAATTATTCGTCGGGGTTTTGTGTGAACCCCCTTCTGAAATTCCTTCTTGCTTCTGTGATTGCAAGCAAAAGTAGTCTGATCCCTTTTTCATTTGCGGAAATCTTCCAGGCTACGTTGCTCGTTTTCCAGGGTAATGGCCTTATCCACCAGTGTTTTAAAATCTGGAAAGGTATGCACAACTAGCTGGCACTTAAGGGCGGGTGCCAGGCCTTCCAATTTTTTTTTCATCTTCTTGCTCTCGGTCATGCGTTCTTCATTGGCGTAGCGAGACAACAGTGTGAATTGGCTGTTGTATTCTGACACCGTCATGGCCCTTTGCTTGAGTTCATCAAATTCTTTTGTTCTTGATTTTCATGACGCTCTTAGGAATATGTGCCCCATGAAAACCTTCTTTGAAATTTTCCCAGGTGATTTCATTTTCGTTGGGTTGCATGTGCAGGAAGTTTTCCTACCATGATGCAGCTGCACCTGTGAGATAATGTGGTGCATACAGTACTTTTTCACGGTCTGAACACTATGCGATAATTAATTTTCTCTCCATGTCTCGAAGCCAGTCCTCGGCCTCAAGAGGCTTGTCAGTATGAGAAAATGTTGGAGGACGCGTCTTTTGTAACTCTGATAATTTGGATTGCGGTTGATACTGACCACGGTTACTTCCCATATTGATGAATTGGTTCATCATTTCCTGGTGTTGCTGTTGACTCTGTTCGTACAAACGACAAACTTGTGTAAAAGCTGTTTCACTGTCCTATTGACTTGTCTGACCCTGAGTGAAATTGTGGTTCTGCGGTGTGCCATAATTTTCTTCTGGCTGAGTTGGCATGGAGCGCGTCCAAGGACGAGACATCTTTCACTCTGGGGATATATTTTGTGAACTCGTAAGACAAGAAAGAGAGTCGCAAAAGTCAATAAAATCACACACAAGGAACATTTTTAAACTCCAGGATATTTTTGGAAACACACGATTGCGCGCGGAGAAGGACTAATGCATATCTTACACGCGGGCATAATTATACATTACATCACTCAGGATATGCGTACATAATCCTGACATGTTATTTAAACTAGTGCACTCCTCCAAATCCTACATGATGCGCAGACATGCTACTTCTCACAACCTATGTACATATAAACATATTACACAAGTCGGTACATCGCATGGCGTCTACGCGTACTCAGTCGGAGATGGTGAGGATCTCCCTTGGCCTGCCGAGGGTGAGACACAGAGATGCTGGGGAATCAACTTCCTCCTCGCTAATAGGTTCCAGACGAGAAATGTTGTGCTGAGCTGATGGAGCAGGTGTCGTAGGCGGGATAACACGAATACGAGTGGGTGGAATAGGTGGAGTAGCACGTATGGGAGTGGGTGCAACAAGTGGTGCAGAGCGGACGGGAGTGGGTGCAATAGCCTGGTTAAATTCCTCTGTGGTAGGCAGACGATGAGCAGAGGCGAGTATGGTAGGTGAGTGAGAGGCTGCGGATGACAAAAAGTCAGTGGTGGAGCGGTGTGCAGGAGTTCCCTCCTGTTAGCAGCACAACCATGAACTAAGTCCATGCGTGCAGCTACGAGGTCATCCACCATGCAGTCGAATGCTGCCTCCAGGGCTCGGAGGTACTCGACAAGCATCTCAAAGGCTTCGTCTCGCTCTCCTCTGGGGCAAGAGAAAGAGTAGTGACAGGTGTAAGGCACATGGCATGGAAGGTAGCGGTAGCGACGGGTCTTCATTGCAGGAAGAACATCCCGAAGACGGGCTATCGTCTCGCGGGCAGCCATCTGCATAGCATGCCTTTCTGTAGGCATGGCTCTCCCCACAAATCGGAGGCGGCGTACTTCAGCATGGCCTCCCCTGAATTGCACCGCGGCCTGGTGCATAGTCATACTGTCGTTGATCTTGTGTGGATAAAGCGTGAAGACTGGGCGCACGGATGGCCCCATCGCGACCTGAACGATGAAGGAGAGGAGTTTGACGAACCCCTCAGGCACGTTGGCGAACATTTGAGACTTGCAGTCGTTGCTAGTCATCTACAAAAGTAGGCAAAAATTCTGAGTGATCAGATCATAAAATTTTATGCTGACTGTCAGAAAAATGTCTACACTTGTAAAAACATGAATAACTCGGTCATGCTAATAACTAATTAGCGATCGCACCTAGTGGCTTCCTACAGTCAGCCTGGCTCTGGTTACCAAGTCTGTCACGACCGGATTTTCAATAAAATGATTATTGATAAAACCGATCTTTTAATCCCAGTATAGGAAAAGTCATCCTTTCTGGTAGACAACACTCGATAAACAGAGAACCAGTAGCATCAAATATATTACAGGGTTGAGCTGAGGCTGCTCAACAATTTATTACAAGCTCGCCAATATCTTACATATGGGCGGTTATGACATAGGGGTGTGGTGGTATGCTACTAGCTCGAGGAAACGTGGTGGCGGATAACTTGACTTCTACTGGCAGCACATCGAGCGTCGAGGTGAGGCTCGAAGAATTTATTTCTAGTTGCGGAAGCGGATAATACAATGACCAAGACATGATTGCACGGGACTGACTGGGACTCCTCTAGGCGTCGGACTCGCTATCAATCTCTTCATCCATGAGATCACCTTCATCAACATCTGGCCAAATCAACAAGCCAGGTGAGTACTTTGAAAGTACTCGCAAGATAGTTCGGACAAAAGATATAATCAATGAATGCATGAATGCGTCATGAACAAGGGTGATGCTCATAAAATAACGATAATATTGCAGGACTTGATGAATAAAATAAATAACTGAAAACCGATCGGGTGTCTGGAGCGACGCCTCGAAAGGTAAATAAATAAAATGCATGCCGCAGTCGAGCGTCTAAGCGACACCACATAAAGGGCTTTAAAAGAAATGCCACAGTCGGGCATCTGAGTGACACCACATAAAGGGCTTATAAGAAATGCCACAGTCGGATGTCTGGGCGACATCACATAAAGGGCTTTAAAAGAAATACCATAGTCGGATGTCTAAGCGACATCACAGACAGGGCTTTTAAAGAAATACCACAGTCGGACGTCTAAGCGACATCACAGACAGGGCTTTAAAAGAAATACCACAGTCGGACGTCTAAGCGATATCACAGACAGGGCTTTAAAAGAAATGCCACAGTCGGGCGTCTGAGCGACACCAGATAAAGGGCTTTAAAAGAAATGCCACAGTCGGGCGTCTAAGTGACACCAAATAAAGGGCTTAAAAGAAATGCCACCGTCGGATGTCTGAGCGACATCGCAGACAGGACTTGCAACAAATGTAAATAACAGATATGCCGCCGTCGGACGTCTGAGCAACATCAAAGACAGGGCCTATAACAAAAATAAATAACATGTATGCCACCGTCGGACGTCTGAGCGACATCGCAGACAGGGCTTGTAATGAATGTAAATAACAAGATTAGTCCATCCACAAGAATAATCTTTTAACCGGATTTATCACACATAAATCCCACCGGAGTTTTGTCACTGAGGCTGATACCTGACAAGATAAGATGAATATAGTACTTGAACAAAGTACAAGATTATTGAAGGATTTGAGACTCTGCAGAGTTTGGATGAAATGACCACAGCCAACGGATTTCCATAGTCACGAAGGACTAGTTCCGTTTACGGTATTTTAGTAGAAACACATTTAGCTAGTACACACCCATTTCACCTCACGATGCTAGGAATCACCCTGGACAACGTCCAAGAAAAACTTTGAGATGGGGAGGCCACAACCTCGAATAGCATGGGATCAAATTTCTATACGCGCGCTCTAAGCGGTGCCCCCCTCTCGGTCCCAACCGGAAACACCCATGCCCCCTGACCGGATGACGGGCTTTAATCCAGGGCCATGGAACCCTCATCCCGGCCTCTCTACTTGGTGTGTACCAGGAAAATGGTTGCAACTTACTATGCCATATCCCTTGAGGAAAACATGTGGCAGCACATGAAGGAAATGAAGGGAATATGATTTGATCATGTTGACACTGCTGTCAAAAGGACTGGCCTAAACCTGGCATGTCACAACACTGCCATCTTACCCATCCTCATGCCAACACATGGCTATGCAAATATGTATCCAACAACATAATGCTTTCCGAAATTGTGTTCAGGGCGCCATTCCGCGTCTGTGGGAGGTGGTGGTGGTCGCCGGCGAGTACCACGTCGGCGGCGACGCTTGCTCCGGCGGACGGTGGTTCGGTCGGTCGTGGATTTCGCCGGAGAGAGCTGCAAAGTCAAAATTGAGGTGGGGATTATCTTACTAGAGGGGGTGCAAGGCTACGGTCGAAAGTAGGGTGGCGGAGGGGTTCTCCACGGAGAGAACGATGCCGGAGCCCGAGGCGGATGGAGGTGGCTGGAGTCGAGGAGGAAAGGCCCCTCGGGGCTCGCTCAGTGGCCGAGTGGGGTCTGGTGAGATGGTGGAGTCGTGCGGAGGCGAGAGCAAGCTCGGGGTGCTATATATAGCCGCCCCGAGGCGGTTGCCGAGAACGGGGTTCTCCGGCGAGGTGATTACGGCGGCGCAGTGGTTGCACGGGAGGGTTCAGAGGTTGAGCGTCGTCGTGGGTGTCCCCTGGTTCCGTTTAGATGCTAACCGCGTCGGGATTGGGTTGTTTAGGGGGAGCTCGACGGAACGGGGCGGCGCGGGCCCGTCGGCGGCAGGGAGCGCGCTCTGCGTGTGCCGCGCCACGGCGACGGTGCTGCATGCGTGCGCTGGCGAGGAAGCGGCCACGCAGAGCCACCAGGGGGTTTGGGCGGCGCCGAACGGCGTTATGCCGCCGTTCTGCTCCCTGTCGGCCGCTACGGTGATACGACCGCCGCAAGACACGCCGGCGCAGGCGGGCCAGGGAGCCACCGACGCCAGGAAGGCGCCAAGTGCGCGTGTGAGGCTCCGGACAAGTAAGCCAGGCCATGAGCTACGTGCCAAGTGCACTGTGAGCTTGTGACTGAATTCTGTCGAAGATTGACACTGAATTTTCTGAATTTAACTGAAGATGAATAGTACTAGTGCATGCAAGGTGTTCGACAGAATGATTCTAGTGTGTAGGGATTTTTCCTTGAGCTGGTTTTTGGTGGAGTGATCTCTCATTGCAGCTAGAGGTGGCCTGAATTTTGGTGGAATTTTTGGAGAGGTGTAGATATGAATTTCACCAAATTTGGCAAATCTGGTCCAAACTTGCAGTGAGTGAAATTTGAAATATTTGAACAGGAGAAGAGTGGATCAAGATTGTTCTGGGTTGTGGGTACAAAGGACTATCCAAGGGTGTTGAGTTGGGGTCAAAAATCAAAAGCATTAGGATACTTGCTTTGCAAATCACCTAGGCTCAAGAGAAAGGACAGAATTATTTTGGGAGGAGAAATAATTGGAATAAAATCCAAAAATGGATTTTATTAGTTTGGACAGAATGTTTGGGTTGAACCAAAGTGGAATGAGAGGTTTTGGGAAAATTTCACCATAGGTGGCATGGTAAAATTTAGAAGGGATCAAAACCAAATAAAAGCCCCAAAACTAAAAGGGTTTTCTTTTTAAAAGAAACTAAATCCAAGAAAAGGATTTTTGAGAGGGCAAACTTAGAAGATGGTTTTTAGGAAGGGTTTAAATGACCTTCTTTCAAACCAAGCAAGGCTCTTTTGAAAAACAAACCACCAAAAATTTTGGAGTGTCACACTATGTAAAAATGACATAAAAAATGTCCTCTAGCCGGATTGTAGATCGTTTGTCATTGCGGACCTTTTCGCTTCGACCTCTGGACCCTATAGTCCGGAGTGTGTCCGAATACCCTCTTGGTTATGTAAGAACCGGGGCATGCATGGAGACAAGGCGTAGGGGTCATAAGTGCTTTAGCAGACAAGTGCCCAACTAGTTATGTTATATTACATGGTTAGTAAGAAACATCTTCCAGAGAGAATAGTTCCGTTAGGGGTTCCTTTCCCTGGGAGGCATGCCCTAAAGTGCATGTCCGAACTGCCAGAAATAGCAGAAAAGCATCTGGGGGCAAAAAAGTAAATGTGAAAGATAATCTTTTAGCTCACCGACCGAATATTCCCTTAAGAACGCTAGATTTCGGCTTCACCCAGTCTGAGGTACACATCCGGCTGACCCGGTAGTAACAATCGCAGAGGTGCTCCCTTTACCACCTAGCCGAACGAACGAGAACGTAGGGGTAAGCACAGGAGCCAGGCAACCCAGCTTGGCCAAAACTTAAGTCATATCGATGCATATAATGGTGTGTAAAAGGTTCATGTGGAAGCATTACACATGTTTTGGGCGTGAGGCCCGTTTTATATAAACTTCTTGGTAGAGAAGCCCCCAGGTATTGTGAGCGCAGGTAGCGCGTCGGGTGCGTGCGAATATTGCACATGCGAGACCCTAAGGGCTTTTGAGGAAAAAGGGGGAGGGAGAAGGAACAAAATCCCGGACTGCCAAAAATAAAAAAATAAAAACAAAACAAAGGGACGAGGGAAGGAGACGAACACGGAGTCCGGCTAGGCGTAGAACCTTCGTAGGCGTGCTGCATTCCATGGGTTCGGCTCGAGTCGGTTGTCCGATGCGCCTCGCAGACGATACGCTCCGCCGGTCAGTACTTGGTCGATGATGAAGGGGCCCTCCCATTTGGGCTTTAATTTATCCTTTTTCTTGTCCGACAGGTGTAGAACTAGTTCGCCAACGTTATACGTTTTGGCCCGTACTTCTCTGCCTTGATATCTTTGAGCCTGCTGTTGATAGAATGCGGAGCGAGCCTTTGCCACGTCGCGCTCCTCTTCCAATGCGTCCAAGCTGTCCTGCCGATCGAGCTCGGCTTCTCTTTCTTCGTACATGCGCACTCGAGGTGAGTCATGGATTATGTCGCATGGCAGTACTGCCTCTGCGCCGTATACCATAAAAAATGGTGTGAATCCGGTAGTGCGATTCGGCGTGGTCCGCAGCCCCCAGAGTACGGAGTCAAGCTCCTCTACCCAGTGCGTGTCAGATTCCTTGAGGGATCGCACTAGTCTGGGTTTGATGCCGCTCATAATGAGACCGTTGGCCCGTTCGACTTGACCGTTAGTTTGAGGGTGATAGACTGAAGCGTAGTCGAGCTTGATGCCCATGTTTTTGCACCAAAGTTTGACTTCATCGGCCGTGAAGTTTGTGCCGTTGTCGGTTATGATGCTGTGGGGGACACCGTAACGGTGTACAACCCCGGAAAGGAAGTCTATCACTGGTCCGGATTCGGCCGTCTTTACAGGCTTGGCTTCTATCCATTTGGTGAATTTGTCCACCATGACCAGTAGGTATTTTTGCTTGTGGGTTCCTCCTTTAAGGGGTCCGACCATGTCAAGCCCCCAGACCGCGAAAGGCCAGGTAATGGGTATAATTTGTAGGGCGGTAGGCGGCATGTGGCTTTGGTTGGCGAATAACTGGCAACCAACACATCGTTGCACTAAGTCCTGAGCGTCTGCCCGGGCCGTTGGCCAATAAAATCTGGTACGGAAGGCCTTGCTTACAAGGGTCCGGGCTGTGGCGTGGTGCCCGCCAAGTCCCCATGGATTTCAGCCAAAAGGTCTCGTCCTTCTTCTTCGGAGATACACCTTTGAAGGACTTCGGTTGTGCTTTTCTTGTAAAGCTCTCCCACGTGGACTTTGTAGGTTTTAGATCACCGCACTATGCAGCGGGCCTCGTTTTGGTCCTCGGGAAGTTCCTGCCTAGTTAGGTAGGCTAGGAATGGCTCTGTCCAAGGGGCAATGACTGCCATTATTTCATGGGCTGACGGCGTTGTTTCGTTGGCGTAGCCCCCAATTGTGTCAGGATGCTCGGTGAGGGGCAGTGTAGTTCTGTCCGGGCTATTGTTTCCGGATTCTCCGTCCCATGATACAGATGGCTTGAACAGCTTTTCTAGGAAGATGTTGGGAGGGACGGCCTCGCGTTTGGCGCTGATGCGTGCCAGCACGTCTGCTGCTTGGTTATTTTCCCGGGCTATGTGATGAAATTCGAGCCCCTCAAACCGAGCTGACATCTTTAAGATGGCATTGCGGTAAGCTGCCATTTTCGGGTCCTTGGCATCGAAGTCTCCATTTATTTGGGATATTGCGAGATTTGAATCCCCGCGGACCTCTAGGCGCTAAATGCCCATGGAGACTGCCATTCGGAGGCCATGTAAAAGGGCCTCGTATTCGGCTGCATTGTTCAAATCTGTGTACATTATCTGAAGTACATATTGGACTGTGTCCCCGGTTGGGGACGCCAGGACGACGCCAGCCCCCAGGCCAGCCAACATTTTGGAGCCGTCGAAGTGCATGATCCAGTTGGAGTATGCGCCGTATTCTTTAGGGAGTTCGGCTTCAGTCCATTTGGCAATGAAGTCGGCCAAAACCTGCGACTTAATAGCTCGCCTTGGCTTGTAGGTTATGTTGAACGGGAGGAGCTCGATGGCCCATTTGGCAATCCGGCCCATTGCATCGCAGTTGTTTATAATGTCATTAAGGGGTACTTCGGATGCCACTGTTATGGAGCACTCTTGAAAGTAGTGTCGCAGCTTCCGGGATGCCATGAACACCACGTATGCTATCTTTTGATAATGCGGGTACTGTGACTTGCATGGAGTTAGCACAGTGGACACGTAGTACACTGGTTTTTGGAGGGGGAACTTGTGTCCGTCCGCTTCTTGTTCGACGACGAGCACCGCGCTGACAACTTGATGGGTTGCCGCGATGTATAATAGCATTGGTTCGCCCGTGTTGGGCGCGGCCAAGACCAGATTTGTTGCCAATATGGCTTTTATTTCTTCGAGTCCGGCCATGGCGGCCTCTGTCCACTCGAAGTGGTCGGTGCGCTGTAGGAGGCGATAGAGGGGTAATGCCTTTTCTCCTAAGCAGGAGATAAAGCGGCTTAGAGCCGCCACACATCCTGTCAGTTTTTCTATTTGTTTGAGGTCCTTTGGGGTATCTAATTGTGACAGAGCTCGGATCTTGGCTGGGTTTGCTTCAATTCCTCTACTGGATACGATGAAGCCCAGGAGCTTTCCGGCTGATACGCCAAAAACGCATTTTTCCGGGTTGAGCTTAATGTCATATGTTCGGAGATTGTCAAACGTGAGCCTCAAGTCGTCTACTAGAGTAACGACGTGTTTTGTTTTGACGACCACGTCGTCTACGTATGCTTCGACTGTTTTGCCAATCTGGTTGGCCAAACATGTCTGAATCATGCGTTGATATGTTGCGCCGGTGTTTTTGAGCCCGAAGGGCATCGTGTTGAAGCAGAATGGGCCATGCGGGGTGATGAATGCTGTTGCGGCCTGGTCTGACTCTGCCATCTTGATTTGATGGTAGCCAGAGTATGCATCGAGGAAACACAATGAGTCGTGTCCTGCAGTGGCGTCGATGATTTGATCGATTTGAGGGAGTGGGAAAGGGTCCTTTGGACAAGCCTTGTTTAGGTCTTTGAAATCGACACGTAGGTGCCAAGATTTGTCCTTCTTTGGTACCATCACCAGGTTTGCTAGCCAGTCCGGATGTTTTATGTCTCTGATGAACCCGGCTTCCAGCAGTTTTGCTAGCTCCTCTCCCATGGCTTGTCTCTTAGGTTCGGAAAAGCGCCGTAGGGTCTGCTTGACGGGTTTAAACCCTTTTATGATGTTCAGGCTGTGCTCGGCCAGCCTGCGTGGGATTCCTGGCATATCCGAGGGGTGCTAGGCGAAAATGTCCCAATTTTCTCGCAGAAATTCTCTGAGTGTGGCGTCTACATCGGGTTTTAATTGTGCCCCGATGGAGGCCGTTTTTGTAGGGTCCGTTGGATGGACTTGGAATTTGACTATTTCGTCCGCCGGTTTAAAAGAGGTGGACTTGGATCTCTTGTCTAGTATCATGCCATCCCTGTCCACCGTGGAGCGCAACGCCGTTAACTCCTCGGCGGCTAGGGCCTCAGATAATGCCTCCAGGGCCAGTGCGGCTGTCTTGTTTTCAGCACGGAGCGCTATGTCCGGATCACTTGCGAGAGTGATGATTCCGTTGGGCTCGGGCATTTTGAGCTTCATGTACCCGTAATGAGGTATGGCTTGGAAAATTGTAAATGCTTCTCGCCCTAGCAAAGCGTGGTAGCCGCTGCTGAACGAGGCCACTTGAAACGCGACCTCCTCGGATCTGTAATTGTCCGGCGTGCCGAACACCACATCCAGTGTGATTTTTCCTGAACTGCATTCCCGGCTTGGGATTATTCCCCTAAAAGTTGTGTTGCTTCGCTCAATGCGGCTCAAGTCAATTTCCATTTTTCGCAGGGTTTCCTCGTAGATGAGGTTGAGTCCGCTGTCGCCGTCCATGAGTACCTTTGTAAGTCGGAAGTCGTCCACTATCGGACTGAGGACCAATGCGGCTGGTGCTCGGGCTGTCCGGAATTTAGGTTCCTCACTAGCGTTAAAGGTGATAGCCGTGTCACTCCATGGGTTTATTGTTGCTACTTGGTAGACTTCAGCGAGGTTGCGGAGCATTCGTTTCCTTGCATTGTTTGATGTGAACGTCTCGAAGACTGTCGACACCGTACTGGGGAGGTATTCTTCGGGTGCTGGAGTTAAAAGCTCCTCGCCGCTTCTGGCTACCTGCTGTAGTATCCAACATGCTCTGAGGCTGTGCGTTGGTGTGGCTTTCCCTGAATTATGAATTCTACAGGGTCCATTGAGCCATCCTTCCAATACGGTCCCGTACCCTGTAGAGGGTTTTTGTTTTTTGATGTTTGGCTCAGATGCCTGGCGATAATGCGCCCTTTTGTTTCGGACTCGTGTTATATTCGGGGCCGGATTGTTCCAGAATTTATCTTCGGTTTTCCGAACGCTTTCAATCGCGCAGTACTTTTGTACTATGGATGTCAAGTCGGCGAATCGTGTAATTTCGCGGCGACTTATGGCGTTGAGGATTCCGATGTCCGTGCAGTTGTTAAGGAAGAGTGAAATTGCTTCTCTCTCGCGGCAATCCTTTATCCTGTTCATGACCAGGAAGAATCTGGCCCAGTAGTGGTGTACTGTTTCTCCGGACTCTTGCCATATTAGGGATAAATCCCGTATAGTTGGGTGGGCGGGTGGAAATAAATCCGGAACCCTGCCCGATGTAAGATTCAGGGGCCGAGCGGTTTCCGAATTTGGAAGCTTGCTTTCTCGGGTATTATTCAATGAATCGGGCCTACTGCCTGACTTTAGGTTCAGGGTTCGGGCGACATCCTCCCCTCCGCGGGTTTCCGTCTTGGAGGGATCGGGAATCCGGACGCATCTGGTCCTTAGGGCGGGCCAAGACTCGCCGCATTGTTCTTCCACCACTTCAACGTGGTGGGTGATCTGGGGAGAGTCGATCTCTCTTTGATCAGGTTTAAGCCCAATCTGGTCGTAATCAGTAGCGACTCCTAGGGCCGCGATGCGATCCAAGAGTTCGTTCAGGGAGAAGAGCTCCATCGGATCTAACTGCTCGGCGAGCTCCGAGCTGATGTGAAGGTTGCTTTCGATGGCCCGAGAGGTCATCGTTGGCGCGGCGGCCGGACTGGCGGTCATCAAAAACCTGCCTAGCCGGAGAGTTTAGCCGACAGCCAAAACTCCTTTAGCAACGACACTGTCTTTAAAGACGGGATGCGGCATCCTTCCTGATGGTGACGACACAGCAGAACTCTCAATGAAAGCACCAATGTCGGTGTCAAAACCGGCGGATCTCGGGTAGGGGGTCCCGAACTGTGCGTCTAGGCGAATGGTAACAGGAGACAAGGGACACGATGTTTTTACCCAGGTTCGGGCCCTCTCGATGGAGGTAAAACTCTACTCCTGCTTGATTAATATTGATGATATGGGTAGTACAAGAGTAGATCTACCACGAGATCGGAGCGGCTAAACCCTAGAATCTAGCCTATGGTATGATTGTTGTTCGTCCTACGGACTAAAACTCTCCGGTTTATATAGACACCGGAGAGAGCTAGGGTTACACAGAGTCGGTTACAATGGGAGGAGATCTTCATATCGTATCGCCAAGCTTGCCTTCCACGCCAAGGAAAGTCCCATCCGGACACGGGACGGAGTCTTCAATCTTGTATCTTCATAGTCCAGGAGTCCGGCCAAAGGTCTTAGTCCGGCCATCCGGACACCCCCTAATCCAGGACTCCCTCAAAGGGTTCCACATCCTTTAGTCCATGCCACTCCATTGTTGAACTTATCTGAAATATACTAGATAAAAGTGTTAGTCCAACAAGAGATATGTTGACATTAATTACCAAAACCACCTAGGGAGCACTTGTGCTTTCAATCTCCCCCTTTTTGGTAATTGATGACAACATACATCAAAGCTTTAGATAAAGATATAGAGAATATCAAGTAAAGCTTTGGAAAGACATATAATAAGCATAGGCTCCCCCTACATGTATGCAATCATGTGAATATGAAATATAGAAGCATGTGAGAGCATAACCATGAGAAAGTAGGCAATGTGTTACATGTATCTTGGCCATATGCATCAGAGCGAAGAATATTAAAAAATACCTTCATGCTCATGAGTGCTTCTTGCAAACAGTATGTACATCATCAAGAATTTCCCATATACATGATTGTGATGCATATACTTACCTTGTGGTCTTGAGTTGGCTTAGGATGGAATGAACCTGCGTAAACAAGGTTAGATAACACAGATACATCTACTAGCCAGAGCAAACAGAAGAAACCACAAGAATATCAAGACTGGGATGACATGTAGAGAGTGAGTACTAAGTACCACATTGGATTAGACATGTCCCCAAAGGTAAAGATGTGCACTGAATTTAAATGATTTCTTTCCCTTAGACGTCTTGCTCCCCCTGAATCTAGCATGGGATACTGGGAGAAGATAGGGAACAGAAAATCAGAGCAAAAGCAAAATCAGAGCTAATGCAAACAAGCACATATGAACATGTCTTTCCCCTCAAGAAGACATGTGGCATCTCTCCTCTTGAACACCAAGCATCTTGGATCCTTGATAAATACTTTCTACTTGAGTATTCTCTCCCCCTGGAGATCTCTTTCTCCCCCTGTGGAAGTGATACTCTCTCCCTTTTGAAAGTGATAAGCTTCTCTCTAAGTGATAAGCTTTGATGTGATCTCTCCCCCCCTTTGACATCAATTTCCAAGAAGGGCCTTCTGGAATTTGTCGTGAATGGGTTTGATCCTTGAGTCACAACCCAAAGCACTGATAAAAATGTGATGCTTGTAGAGGACAAGATTCATTGAGTGGAGCTAGATCAACAAATAAAGATGAATAAGTAGCAAAATGTTTTTCCTGTTGTGAAGTCGGTGGCACCGAGTGGTATGATTTGGTTGCACCGAAAGGATTCGGTTGGGCCGAAAATAACAAACCGGTGAGAGCGAGTTCATCACAGAGAAAACACTTGTCACCTCAGCTCACTAGACTAGTAATATCTCACAATGATTTGCAAGGAATTAACTAAATGATATGCGATGAATTGGATGCAGGAAAGGCAGAGCAAACAGAAAAGAAAAGAAAGAAATCTAGATGAAGTTTTTTTTGAAAGGGGAAACAAATATGCATGAGACAAATGCTAGAAATGGTCGGTGATAAGGTCACCTATGTTAGAGTATATTGACTTAGGAGTCAAGTGAGATCACTTGATCATAGGTCATACTCATCGTTTAAGCTCAAAATGGGGTTACCATTTTTCGTTTAAGCATCTTGATGTATTCACATATTGTCGAGTTGCTTTGACTCATGACTTCGAGTAAAGCTTCTCTAAGATGGAAGAACATACCTTGGGTGGTGGTGCTGATCATGTAGTTGAACTTGTGTGGGTTGCTCAAGGTTGATGTAGCTCATCAAGAGTTGGGAGCACCACTTGGAATTTGAGTTCATCTACATACATGGGTTAGTTTTTGCAAGGAAGAGCACTTGTGTATCCAAAATGACAATCATGAAGCTTAACACAGAATTTGTCAAAGGATATGTTCGAATGGTTTCGTCTTCAACCACCATAGTGTAGAGACTTGGTGATGTAGAGATTGCTCAAGATGTGAGTAGGTTACAATCTCATGGAATTTGATTCAACCAAGTACCTACATGGGTTATATAACATGCAACATGCAAATATGTCCAAGACATAAGATTATCATCATAAGAGAAATATCAAGGATTAGTCATAAGCTCATGTCTTGGATGTATCTGATGGAGTTTCTACTCCAAGTTTGAAGCATAAATGATGTTCAGTTCTCCTCTCAACCTGCAAAACACTTTCTCATGAAGAGGTTTAGTGAATATATCCGCTAATTGCTTTTCAGTGTGAACATGCTTAAGATTAATGTCACCCTTAGCAACATGATCTCGAATGAAATGATGACGAACTTCAATATGCTTAGTTCGAGAATGTTGCACGGGATTATGAGCAATTTTGATAGCACTTTCATTGTCACAAAGCAATGGAACATGTTTCACATATATCCCATAATCTTTAAGAGTTTGGGTCATCCAAAGTAATTGAGCACAACATGCACCAGCGGCAATGTATTCCGCTTTGGCGGTGGATAAGGATACCGAGTTTTGTTTCTTGGATGACCAAGACACAAGAGATCTACCAAGAAATTGACACGTACCCGAAGTGGACTTTCTATCAACCTTGTCACCGGCATAGTCCGAGTCGGAGTAGCCAACAAGATCGAAAGAGGCCCTCTTAGGATACCAAATGCCAAAATTTGGCGTATGAATTAAGTATCTCACTATCCTTTTCACGGCCTTTAGATGACATTCTTTAGGAGCAGCTTGATATCTTGCACACATGCACACACTTAGCATAATATCGGGACGTGAAGCACATAGATATAACAATGAACCAATCATAGAGCGATAAACCTTTTGATCAACCGGTTCACCATCTTTGGTCAAATCAAGATGTCCACTAGTAGGCATGCGTGTAGACATACCTTTGCATTCTTGCATATTGAACTTCTTGAATAAGTCCTTAGTGTACTTCGTTTGAGAGACAAAGGTACCTTCCTTAGTTTGCTTGATTTGCAAACCAAGAAAGGATTTGAGTTCACTCATTGTCGGTGTCAAAACCGGCGGGTCTCGGGTAGGGGGTCCCGAACTGTGCGTCTAGGAGGATGGTAACAGGAGACAAGGGACACGATGTTTTTACCCAGGTTCGGGCCCTCTCGATGGAGGTAAAACCCTACTCCTGCTTGATTAATATTGATGATTTGGGTAGTACAAGAGTAGATCTACCACGAGATCGAAGTGGCTAAACCCTAGAAGCTAGCCTATGGTATGATTGTTGTTCGTCCTACGGACTAAAACTCTCCGGTTTATATAGACACCGGAGAGGGCTAGGGTTACACAGAGTCAGTTACAATGGGAGGAGATCTTCATATCGTATCGCCAAGCTTGCCTTCCACGCCAAGGAAAGTCCCATCCGGACACGGGACAGAGTCTCCAATCTTGTATCTTCATAGTTCGGGAGTCTGGCCAAAGGTCTTAGTCCAGCCAGCCGGACACCCCCTAATCCAGGACTCCCTCAGTAGACCCCGAACCAGGCTTCAATGACGTCGAGTCCGGCGCACAAGTTGTCTTCGGCATTGCAAGGCGGGTTCTCCTTCAAATTCCCTGTATCCGTCGAATAGTGTCCGGCTTCTAGTGCGTGCCGTCCTCCTCGGCTTCTGTGCCCCATAATGACCATCTTCCACGCGTCAAACAAATGCGAAAAGCCAGGGGGTTTTCTTTTCACTTACCCCCTGGTTGCGTTAATGAGCTGCCCATAAAAGAGACGGGGATTTAGATCCAATTCGCACCATCTTCCCCCCGGGAGTCTTCATCAGAGCGTCTCTGACAGAGATCCATTCCACCATGGCCAGTCAGTGCCGCTCCTCCTCTCGCGCCTCCAGCCCTCGGCCCGGAGATTGGGGGTGGTGTTCCATCCCGCATAGCGAGTTAGTAGTGCTTTAGTCCAAGGGGCTCCTCCCCCCAGCATATATGGTCCCAGTTCGAGCTGGGATTGCTGCTTATAACGGCGGAGAGCAGGCGGTGAGTGTTCCCAATCCCTCTCAAGGAGAGCGGGTATGTTTAGTCCCTTATTTGATAAGAGGACTAGGGTTTCCGATTCATCCGTTTCTCCGAGGGTTGCTAGAGTTCTACGGCCTCCAGCTACATAACCTCACGCCCGCCTCCATTTTGCACATCGCGGGCTTCGTGGCCCTCTGCGAGCTGTTCTTGGGTGTTGAGGCCCATTTCACGCTGTGGAAGAGGTTGTTTTGCCTTGTTCCCCGTTCTCAGGAGGGGTCTATTTATCAGGTGGGTGGAGCCGAGCTATGGCACATCGCCGGGACCGAATATCTATCCGGCACCCCAAAGAGGGCGTACGAAGACTGGCCCTCGGAGTGGTTTTATATAGATGACGTCCCCCTGCCGGACCCTGTGCGGATCGGCCTCCCCGAGTTCAATAACGCCCCGTTGAAGAAGCGCCTGAGTTGGCACCCGCGGAACCCTCAGAGGGAAGCTGACAGGGATGTCCTGTACCTGATGAGCCGGATAAGGTTGTTGGCTCATTCCGGACTGACCATGATCAAGGTCATGGCCATATGCATTACGCGAGGGGTGCAACCGCTTCAATATAGAGGCCCCCCATGTGGGATTTCAATGGGGAGGATGATGCTACCCGGTGCGGTCGCAAGGGGCCGGATTCGGCCGCCACTTTAACGAAAATCTTATCCGCTTTGTACAAGGGGGAAGAGGAAGAATTCCTCCGTGTCAACCCGGAAGGCGGATTCTCCATGTACAATCCTCCTAGTTGGGTGAGCGGACACTTTCACTTGTCTATCCATTTTTGAAATTCCCGTGGTTGAGTACTTGGACTAATAATATTTAAGCACAGGAGCTGCGCCAGGTTGTGAAGGAAATAAACAGCCCTGCTCCACAACCCGAGGACCCGGAACGGCCCCTCGATCCCGACTCCCAAGAAGATCCGGACTTGTGCGTGGAGTTGATTGATGGAGTATTTCATCAATTGAGCAAGGATAACTCCTTAGTGGCCATCACGGCCGACTATCCCGGACTTCTCCCAGCCTCCAAGGTAATTAAGACCGAAGTCCCAGTATGCTCATGCTTTATCTTGTATGCCGTGCACTAACAACGTTTCGCAGGGTAAATCCTTGAGGCGGAAGGCCGAACCCACGGTGGGCAGCCAACAAGGGCCGCTGAAGCCAGGCGGGTCAAAAAGAAGTGCGGGCCAGATCGAGATTCCGGCGCAACGGTATGGCGTGCGAATTTAACGCCTAGGGTTTATGCCCTTGAGTCTTACTGATGCTCATGATTTTCTTAGAAAGAAGAGAGCCCGCCGGACTATGTTCGCCGGTCAAGGTTTGAGGCCGGGTCCGGAAATGGAGGCGGACACGGGACGCGCCTCGGGCGTTCCTCTGACAGAGGGCGCTAACGGGCTATCTGCCACAAATTCAGAGGTGGAGAGTGCCCTGAACCACAGGCGTCGCCGGACTGTTCTTCGTGACGCATGTTTTTCCCCGGATGCGTTGGATGCCTTTAATACAGGAGATGCGTATCTCCGTGCTGCTCGAAATGGCCTAGCCAGAGCCACGGAGCAGTATGTGAAAGACATACAGGTGAGTAGAATTGAAGGTTATATATGTCAGTAGCCCCCGAGACTTGAGGGTGGGGGCGCGCCCAGGGGGTAGGGCGTGCCCTGGACCCTCGTGGCCACCTCGAATCTTCCCTGATGTCTACTCCAAGCTCCTGGATTGCTTCTGTTCCAAAAATAACTCTCCCGACGGTTTCATTCCGTTTGGACTCAGTTTGGTATTCCTTTTCTTCGAAACACTGAAATAGGCAAGAGACAACAATTTGGGCTGGGCCTCCGGTTAATAGGTTAGTCCCAAAAATAATATAAAGGTGTACAGTAAAGCCCATTAAACATCCAAAACAGATAATATAATAGCATGGAACAATCAAAAATTATAGATACGTTGGAGACATATCAAGCATCCCCAAGCTTAATTCCTGCTCGTCCTCGAGTAGGTAAATGATAAAAATAGAATTTTTGATGTGGAATGCTACCTAGCATATTTCTCAATGTAATTTTCTTTACTGTGGCATGAATGTTCAGATCCAAATGATTCAAGATAAAAGTTCATATTAACATAAAAATAGTAATACTTCAAGCATACTAACAAGTAATCATGTCTTATCAAAATAACATAGCCAAAGAAAGCTTATCCCTACAAAATCATATATTTAAGCTATGTTTCATTTTTCTCACACAAACTACTCCCATCATGCACAACCCCGGTTTCAGCCAAGCAATTGGTTCATACTTTTCAACGCGCTTAAGCTTTTTTCAACTCTCACGCAATACATAAGCGCAAGCCATGGATATAGCACTATGGGTGGAATAGAATATTATGATGGAGGTTGTGTGGAGAAGACAAAAAAGGAGAAAGTCTTGATAACCCGCAAGTATACAGGATAGTTGTAGCCTCTTTCGATAAGTAAGAGTGTCAAACCCAACGGGGAGCTAAATGTAGAACAAATACTCTCTCAAGTCCTATCGGCCACTGATACGACTCTACGCATGCTTGACGTTCGCTTTACCTAAAACAAGTATGAAACTAGAAGTACTTTTGTAGGTGTGATAGGATAGGTTTGCAAGATAATAAAGAGCATGTAAATAAAAACTAGGGGCTGTTTAGATAAATATGCAATAAAGTAAATATAGCGAGTGTGGAAAAGTGGTGGTAGGAGTTGTGGAATCGCCCCTAAGCAATTGACTATGTTACTAGATCGGTAATCACTATTGCAATTCCATTTGAGGGAGAGGCATAAGCTAACATACTTTTTCTACTTGGATCATATGCACTTATGTTTGGAACTCTAGCAAGCATCCGCAACTACTAAAGATTCATTAAGGTAAAACCCAACCATAGCATTAAAGCATCAAGTCCCCTTTATCCCATACGCAACAATCCCCTTACTCGGGTTGATGCTTATGTCACTCAAGCAACCAACCATAAAAGAATCATGAACGTATTGCAACACCCTACAGCTGTAATCCCTCACGCTTGCGCGACACGGAGGGCACAATAGGACAACACCATGTTCAACTAGAGGGTACAGAGGGATGCGGGAGAGTGGACCGCTGAATATAGATGGGGGAAGGTGATGGAGATGTTGGTGAAGATGATGGAGGTGTTGGTGTAGATCGCGATGATGAAGATGGCCCCCAGCAGCGTTCCGGCGCCACCAAAAGCAATGGGGAGAGAGCCCCCCTTCTTCTTCTTCTTCCTTGACCTTCTCCCTAGATAGGAGAAGGGTTTCCCCTCTGGTCCTTGGCACCCATGGCGTGGGAGGGGCAAGAGCCCCTCTGAGATTGGATCTATCTCTCTGTTTCTGCGTTCTAGGATTTTGCCCTGGTACCGTTTCCTTTATATCTAGAGATCCGTAACTCCGATTGGATTGAAACCTTCGCCCAGATCGTTTTCAAAAAATTAGCTTTCTTGCGGCCAAAGAAGGGCAGCAACCGCCTTACGGGTGGCCCACGAGGGTGGGGGGCGCGCCCACTTTAAGTGGGCGTGGGCCCCTATCTCGTGGCCACCTCAGGCATCGTCTCGCATTGATTCTTCCTCCCAAAAATCACAAATATTCCAAAATAATTCTCCGTCCAATTTTATCCCGTTTGGACTCCGTTTGATATGGGGTTTCTGCAAAACATAAAACATGCAACAGACAGGAACTAGCACTGGGCACTGGATCAATATGTTAGTCCCAAAAAATAGTATAAAAAGTTGCCAAAAGTATATGAAAGTTGAATTATATTGGCATGGAACAATCAAAAATTATAGATACGACAGAGACGTATCAGCATCCCCAAGCTTAATTCCTGCTCGTCCTCGAGTAGGTAAATGATAAAAAAGATAATTTTTGATGTGGAATGCTACATAGCATAATCTGGATTATATGTCTAATCATGGCATGAATATTAAGATACGAGTGATTCAAAGCAATAGTCTATCATTTGACATAAAAACAATGATACTTCGAGCGTACCAATAAAGCAATCATGTCTTTTCAAAATAACAAGGCCAAAGCAAGGTTACCCTACAAAATCATATAGTTTGGCCATGCTTCATTTTCGTCACACAAAATGCTCCCATCATGCACAACCCCGATGACAAGCCAAGCAATTGGTTCATGCTTTTTAACACGCTTTAGCTTTTTCAACCCTCACGCAATACATGAGCGCAAGCCATGGATATAGCACTATAGGTGGAATAGAATATGATGGTGGAGGTTTATATGGAGAAGACAAAAAGGGAGAAAGTCTCACATCGACGCGGCTAATCAATGGGCTATGGAGATGCCCATCAATTGATGTCAATGCGAGGAGTAGGGATTGCCATGCAACGGATGCACTGAGAGCTATAAGTACATGAAAGCTCAACAAAAGAAACTAAGTGGGTGTGCATCCAACTTGCTTGCTCATGAAGACCTAGGGCATTTGAGGAAGCCCATCGTTGGAATATACAAGCCAAGTTCTATAATGAAAAATTCCCACTAGTATATGAAAGTGACAACATAAGAGACTCTCTATATGAAGAACATGGTGCTACTTTGAAGCACACGTGTGGAAAAGAGATAGTAACATTTCCCCTTTTAATTTATTTTCTTCTTTTCTTTTTTTTCTTTTTTTTCTTGGGTGGGCTTCTTTGGCCCCCCTTTTTTATTTAGGCTTCTTTGGCCTTTCCTTTTTTTCTTTTTTTTAATTTTTTTTCATGGGGCAATGCTCTATAATGATGATCATCACACTTTTATTTACTTACAACTCAATATTACAAGTCGATACTAGAACAAAGATATGACTCTATATGAATGCTTCCGGCGGTGTACCGGGATGTGCAATGATCTAGCGCAGCAATGACATCAAAAAAAGGACAATCCATGAAACATCATGCTAGCTATCTTATGATCATGCAAAGCAATATGACAATAAATGCTCAAGTCATGTATATGATGATGATGGAAGTTGCATGGCAATATATCTCGGAATGGCTATGGAAATGCCATAATAGGTAGGTATGGTTGCTGTTTTGAGGAAGATATAATGAGGCTTATGTGTGATAGAGCGTATCATATCACGGGGTTTGGATGCACCGGCAAAGTTTGCACCAACTCTCGAGGTGAGAAAGGTTAATGAACGGTATTGAAGAGGCTAGCAATGATGAAAAGGTAAAAGTGCGTATAATCCATGGACTCACATTAGTCATAAAGAACTCATATACTTATTGCAAAAGTTTATTATCCCTCTAAGCAAAGTACTACTACGCATGCCCCTAGGGGGATATATTGGTAGGAAAAGACCATCGCTCGTCCCCGACCGCCACTCATAAGGAAGACAATCAAAGAAACACCCCATGCTTCAATTTTGTCACACAACGGTTACCATACGTGGATGCTACGGGACTTGCAAACCTCAAAACAAGTGTTTCTACAATCCACAACCACCCACTAGCATGACTCTAATATCACCATCTTTATATTGCAAAACTATTGCAAGGAATCAAACATATCATATTAAACGATCTACAAGTTTATGTAGGATTTTATGACCAACCATGTGAATGACCAATTCGTATCATCTCTCTAAATAGATGTAAGTGAAGCAAGAGAGTTTAATTCTTTATACAAAATATATGCCCACACTCTAACAAATATAAGTGAAGCAAAAGAGCATTCTACAAATGGAGGTTTTCTATGTGAATAGAAATAGGCAATCCAGACTTCAAATGATATAAGTGAAGCACATGAAGCATTCTATAAAGCCATACTCAAAAGATTTAAGTGAAGTGCAATGAGAATTCTATAAATCAACCAAGGACTATATCATACCAGCATGGTGCACAGAAGAAAAATGAAAACTAAATGCAAAAGACGCTCCAAGACTTGCACATAATGCATAAACGAAACGAATACGAAAACATACCGATACTTGTTGAAGAAAGAGGGGATACCTTCTGGGGCATCCCCAAGCTTAGATGCTTGAGTCTCCTTGAATATTTACTTGGGGTGTCTCGGGCATCCCCAAGTTTGAGCTCTTGCCTCTCTTCCTTTTCCTCATATCGAGACCTCCTCGTTTAGACACTTCATCCACACAAAACTTCAACAGAAAACTCGGTAAGATTCATTAGTATAATAAAGCAAATCACCACTCTAAGTACTGCTGCAAACCAATTCATATTTTTTTTGCATTGTGTCTACTGTAATATAACTTTTTCATGGCTTAATCCACTAATATAAATTGATAGATTCATCAAAACAAGCAAACTATGCATCAAAAACAGAATCTGTCAAAAACAGAACAGTCTGTAGCAATCTGAACATCCACCATACTTCTGGTACCCCAAAAGTTCTACCAACATTAGGAAAAATAAACAAGTTGTGTAGCAATACAGTTCAAAAGGAATCAGAACCAAATGACATTCCAGTTAAAAATATAAAATCGCGCACTACAACCAAAGTTTCTGTCCTGCACCGTACAAACCAACAAGCATTGTAAATATCCTAAAGGCAAACCTTAGCACATTATTTTTATAATACAATGTAACTGTACAAGGGGATAATTATTTTTGATGAGAAGTTTCTGTAATCAAGATTCACAAAGTTTCTGTGAGCATGAACAAAGTTCAAGGAGCTCTCCCACTTCAACAATGCTTGTCTCTCTCACTTTAACTTTCCTTTTTGAAAAGTTTTAGGTTCCCCTCTTTATTTTTTTGTTTTTAAACTATATAAAAGCACTCAACAGAAATAAATGACTCTCTAAAACTTCCGGGTTGTCTCCCTGGCAGCGCTTTCTTTAAAGCCATTAAGCTAGGCATATAGTGCTGAAGTAATGGATCCACCCGGATCCCAAGGTATATCAAAGCCAATTTTAATTAACAATGGTTTGTGATTTAGTAGTGAGCACAAAGTAACATATATCATGCAACAACGAAGTCTAACTCTCTTCCTATGCATCGGCATGTCATAAAAGAGCAATTCATGCACACCAAGTAAAGGCCAATGCATAGTATAAGCAGTTTCTTGCAATTCTATCGTGTTGGAAACATAAAGAGGCGGAGATGTAGTTCCTCTCTCATAATAATTGCAAGTAGGAGCAGCAAGAACATGCATATTATATCTATCAAAATCATCATGTGCAATAGTAAAAGGCAACCCATCAATATAATCCTTAATAAGCACAAACTTCTCCGATATAGTGTAGTTGGGAGAATTCAAAAAGATAATAGGACTATCATGAGTGGGTGCAATAGCAACCATTTCATGTTTAACATAAGGAACTATAGAAATTTCATGTCCATAAGCATAATTCATATTGGCATGTTGGCCACAAGCATAGAAAGCATCATCAAAAAGGGATATTTCATACGAACTAAAGGGATCATAACAATCATCATAACAATCATCCTTCGGGAAGCACAAAGGGGAATTAAACAATGTATGAGTTGAAGAGTTACTCTCATTAGAAGGTGGGCACGTGTGATCAATCCGCTCTTCCTCCTTTTGTTCTTCGCTCTCCTCATCATCTTTTTCATCCAATGAGCTCACAGTTTCATCAATTTCGTCTTCCATAGCTTCCTGCAAAATATTAGTCTCTTCTTGGACAGCGGAGACTTTCTCAATAAATGCATTAATATAGTAATTGTATTCATAATTTTCATAGCAATATCTAAGTATAGCAAGATTTTCAGGCCTATAAACATCATCATCTAAAGCTTCATACTTTTCAAACAAAGATTCAATTTCATAAGCAGCCTTAAAAGCAACAAATTCTTCTATTTGTTCCACATCATAGTAATCATATATACCATTAGCATAAGAAGCTAAGGTTTCATTATCATTAAATTTGCATGAAAAGGGAAGGTGTGGAGCCTTCATCCTAGATCAACAAGTAATATCATATCTCAAGCATAGATCCCGGGCATACCAACGCAACATAATAAATTGATCCCATAATAGTTTCCCTTTTTATGTCGAGCGATAATCCCTAAAGTATTCACGTTGATCCAATGTGTCTCCCATTATAAAGTTGAATGGGGTTTTCTCAGGATTATCAAAGTAGTACATAATATCTTTCACATAATGAGAATCGAGGGTTTTAGGAGTTACCCCATCTCCATGAGTAGCAAGTACACCTAATTTTTTTTGGTATTTTGTGTTCCATATCCATAACTAAAGATAGAGAACAACTTAGAACAACAAATAAAAATTACTTAGTGATAAAGCAAACAAGTAAACACGAGAATATTCACCCCATGCTATGACTCCCCGTCAACGGCGCTAGAAAAAGGTCTTAATAACCTACAAGTATACGGGATAGTTGTAGCCTCTTTCGATAAGTAAGAGTGCCGAACCCAACGAGGAGCTAAAGGTAGAACAAATACTCTCTCAAGTCCTATCGGCCACTGATACGACTCTACGCACGCTTGACGTTCGCTTTACCTAAAACAAGTATGAAACTAGAAGTACTTTGTAGGTGTGATAGGATAGGTTTGCAAGATAATAAAGAGCACGTAAATAAAAACTAGGGGCTGTTTAGATAAAGATGCAATAAAGTAAATATAGCGAGTGTGGAAAAGTGGTGGTAGGAGTTGTGGAATTGCCCCTAAGCAACTGACTATGTTACTAGACCGGTAATCACTATTGCAATTCTATTTGAGGGAGAGGCATAAGCTAACATACTTTCTCTACTTGGATCATATGCACTTATGATTGGAACTCTAGCAAGCATCCGCAACTACTAAAGATTCATTAAGGTAAAACCCAACCATAGCATTAAAGCATCAAGTCCCCTTTATCCCATACGCAACAATCCCCTTACTCGGGTTCATGGTTCCATCACTCAAGCAACCCACCATAAAAGAATCATGAACGTATTGCAACACCCTACAGGGGTAATCCCTCACGCTTGCGCGACACGGAGGGCACAATAGGACAACACCATGTTCAAGTAGAGGGTACAACGGGATGCGGGAGAGTGGACCGCTGGATATAGATGGGGGAAGGTGATGGAGATGTTGGTGAAGATGATGGAGGTGTTGGTGTAGATCACGATGATGATGATGGCCCCCGGCGGCGTTCCGGTGCCACCGGAAGCAAGGGGGAGAGAGCCCCCCTTCTTCTTATTCTTCCTTGACCTTCTCCCTAGATGGGAGAAGGGTTTCCCCTCTGGTCCTTGGCTCCCATGGCGTGGGAGGGGCGAGAGCCCCTCCGAGATTGGATCTATCTCCCTGTTTCTGCGTTCTGGGATTCTGCCCTGGCACCTTTTCCTTTATATCTGGAGATCCATAACTCCGATTGGATTGAAACCTTCACCCAGATTGTTTTCCAAAAATTAGCTTTCTTGCAGCCAAAGAAGGGCATCAACCGCCTTACGGGTGGCCCATGAGGGTGGGGGGCGTGCCCACTTTAAGTGGGCATGGGCCCCTATCTCGTGGACACCTTGGGCATCGTCTCGCATTGATTCTTCCTCCCAAAAATCACAGATATTCCAAAATAATTTTCCTTCCGTTTTTATCCAGTTTGGTCTCCGTTTGATATGGGGTTTCTGCGAAACATAAAACATGCAGCAGACAGGAACTGACACTGGGCACTGGATCAATATGTTAGTCCCAAAAAATATTATAAAAGGTTGCCAAAAGTATATGAAAGTTGAATAATATTGGCATGAAACAATCAAAAATTATAGATACGACGGAGACGTATCAAGTCTCACATCGACGTGGCTAATCAACGGGCTATGGCGATGCCCATCAATTGATGTCAATGCGAGGATTAGGGATTGCCATGCAACGGATGCACTAGAGCTATAAATGTATGAAAGCTCAAAAAAAGAAACTAAGTGGGTGTGCATCCAACTTGCTTGCTCACGAAGACCTAGGGCATTTTGAGGAAGCCCATCATCAGAATATACAAGCCAAGTTCTATAATGAAAATTTCCCACTAGTATATGAAAGTGACAAAATAAGAGACTCTCTATCATAAAGGTCATGGTGCTACTTTGAAGCACAAGTGTGTAAAAGGATAGTAACATTGTCCCCTCCCCCTTTTTTGGGGGCCTTCCCTTTTTTTGGCCTTTCTTTTTTTTTTGGCATTTCTTTTCAAGGGACAATGGTCTAACAATGATGATCATCACACTTCTATTTACTTACAACTCATGGATTACAACTCGATACTAGAACAAAATATGACTATATGAATGCCTCCGGCGGTGTACCAGGATGGGCAATGAATCAAGAGTGACATGTATGAAAAATTATGCATGGTGGCTTTGCCACAAATACTATGTCAACTACATGATCATGCAAGGCAATATGACAATGATGAAACATGTCATAATAAATGAAACGATGGAAAGTTGCATGGCAATATATCTCGGAATGGCTATGGAAATGCCATAATAGTTAGGTATGGTGGCTGTTTTGAGGAAGATATAAGGAGGTTTATGTGTGATAGAGCATATCGTATCATGGGGTTTGGATGCACCGACGAAGTTTGCACCAACTCTCAAGGTGATAAAGGGCAATGCGCGGTACCGTAGAGGCTAGCAATGATGGAAGGGTAAGAGTGCGTATAATCCATGGAATCACGTTAGTCATAAAGAACTCATATACTTATTAGAAAAGTTTATTAGCCCTCGAAGCAAAGTACTACTATGCATGCTCCTAGGGGAAGGGTTGGTAGGAGTTAACCATCGCGCGATCCTGACCTCCACTCATAAGGAAGTCAATCAAAGAACACCCCATGCTTTCAAGTTTGTCACACAACGTTCACCATACGTGCATGCTAAGGGACTTGCCAACTTTAACACAAGTATTTTTCAATTTCATAATTACCCAACTAGCATGACTCTAACATTACCACCTTTATATCTCCAAACAATTATCAAGCATCAAATTTTTCATAGTATTCAATGCACTTTCTATGATAATTTTTATTATACCCAACTTAGATGCCCATCATATTAGGACTATATTCATAACCAAAGCAAATTACCATGCTGTTTAAGACTCTCAAAATAATATAAGTGAAGCATGAGAGTTCATCTATTTCTTCAAAAGAAAACCACCGCCGTGCTCTAAAAGGATATAAGTGAAGCACTAGGGCAAATGACAAACTACTCAGAAAGATATAAATGAAGATCAATGAGTAGTCAAATAATTGTGCAACTATGTGAAGACTCTCTAACATTTAAGAATTTCAGATTATTCAAACAGCAAGCAAAACAAAACAAAATGACATTTCAAGGATAGCACACGTCATGTGAAGAAGCAAAAACTTAGGTTCAACCGATACTAACCGATAATTGTTGAAGAAGAAAGGTGGGATGCCTACCGGGGCATCCCCAAGCTTGGATGCTTGAGACTTCTTGAAATATTATCTTGGGGTGCCTTGGGCATCCCCAAGCTTGAGCTTTTGTGTCTCCTTAATTCCTTTTATATCTCAGTTTCCTAAATCTCAAAAGCTTCATCCACACCAAACTCAACAAGAACTCGTGAGATAAGTTAGTATAAACCAATGCAAAAACCTTATCATTCTCTACTGTAGAAAATCACAAAAAATATTATTCAACATTGCACACTAAAAGTCTCTGCATATTTAATACTCCTATCCTCAAATAGAATCATTAAACAAGAAAACATATGCAAACAATGCAAACATAACAGCAATCTGCCAAAACAATACAGTCTGTAAAGAATGCAACATTCATCATACTTCCCTAACTCCAAAAATTATGTGAAAAATATCACACTGCAGGAAATTTATCAGATCTCAATATGCAAAAAGTTTCAACATTTTATAATATTCTTACTTTTCTAGGGAATTTTTGCAACAGCGGTAAACTTTCTGTTTTGAAACAGCAACATGTATACTTGCAAAAGAAGCATGGTAAAGGCTATCCTTTACATTTTTATTGAAAATAAAGATGCAAAACATTATTATATATAACAAAAAGAAAATAATAACAAAATAAAATGATGCTCCAAGCAAAACACATATCATGTGGTGAATAAAAATATAGCTCCAAGTAAAGTTACCGATGAACGAAGACGAAAGAGGGGATGCTTTCCGGGGCATCCCCAAGCTTAGGCTCTTGGTTGTCCTTGAATATTACCTTGGGGTGCCTTGGGCATCCCCAAGGTTAGGCTCTTTCCACTCCTTATTCCATAGTCCATCGAATCTTTACCCAAAACTTGAAAACTTCACAACACAAAACTCAACAGAAAACTCGTAAGCTCCATTAGTATAAGAAAATAAAACCACCACTTAGGTACTGTTGTGAACTCATTCTAAATTCATATTAGTGTAATATCTACTGTATTTCAACTTCTCTATGGTTCATACCCTCCGATACTACTCATAGACTCATCAAAATAAGCAAACAACACATAGAAAACAGAATCTGTCAAAAACAGAATAGTCTGTAGTAATATGTATCATTCGAATACTTCTGTAACTCGAAAAATTCTGAAATAAATTGGTGCACATGAGGAATTTATCTATTAATTATCTTCAAAAAGAATCAACCTAAAATCACTCTCCAGTAAAAAAATGGAAGCTAATCTCATGAGCGCAAAAGTTTCTGTTTATTACAGCAAGATCACAAAGACTTCACCCAAGTCTTCCCAAAGGTTCTACTTGGCACATACACTAATTAAAACATAAAACCACATCTAAACAAAGGCTAGATTAATTATTTATTACTAAACAGTAGCAAAAAGAAAATAACAAAAGTAAAATTGGGTTGCCTCCCAACAAGCGCTATCGTTTAACGCCCCTAGCTAGGCATGATGATTTCAATGATGCTCACATAAAAGATAAGAATTGAAACATAAAGAGAGCATCATGAAGAATATGACTAGCACATTTAAGTCTAACCCACTTCCTATGCATAGGGATTTTGTGGGCAAACAACTTATGGTAACAATAATCAACTAGCATAGGAAGGCAAAACAAGCATAACTTTAAAACTTTAAGCACATAGAGAGGAAACTTGATATCATTGCAACTCCTACAAGCATATATTCCTCCCTCATAATAATTTTCAGTAGCATCATGAATGAATTCAACAATATAACCATCACATAAAGCATTCTTTTCATGATCTACTTGCATAGAAATTTTACTACTCTCCACATAAGCAAAATTCTTCTTATTCGGAATAGTGGGAGTATCATAAGAGACTCGAATACTATAAATTGTTTCCATATTAAAAGAGTAATGTTCAGAAAAAGGGTAATCATAATCATGACAAGTTTTATAAATATAATCATCACTACTTTTTATAGCATAAGTTTCATCACAATAATCATCATAAGAAGCAACTTCGTTCTCATCATAATCAATTGAAACCTCTTCCAAAATAGTGGATTCATCACTAAATAAAGTCATGACCTCTCCAAATCCACTTTCATAAGTATTATAAGATTCAACACCCTCCAAAATAGTGGGATCATTACTTCCTAAAGCTTATACTCTTCCAAACCCACTTTCATCAATACACCCATCATTAGGAGGCATGTTATCATAATAAATTTGCTCATCGAAACTTGGGAGGCTAAAAATATCATCTTCATTAAACATATCATCCCCAAGCTTGGGAAAAACATTAATTGCAGCAAATATATTCTCAAACATGTAATTCTCATCAAACATAGCATCCCCAAGCTTGGGCCTTTTCATATCATAAGCATAATCACTCTCATCATTAATAGTATGGATAGCACCAATAGTATAGCAATTATCATCATCACAATGAGTAATAGGAGCAACATCATTCGGGAGGGGTACCTTTTTACCTTTGCTTCTACGTCTTTTCTTTTTCTTCTTTGCATCATGTGTGGGGTTAACCCTCTTTTTGGAGCTCCTTATTAATGAGATTGGTCGGATAGAAGGCTCCTCCTCGTTACCTGATTCATCATAAGAAAGAATAGGAGGATATTGGGAAATCTCTTCCCTTTCATTAGTATTCTCTTCATCTTCTATTTGTTTTCTTGATTTTATGTAATTTGCAATGTAAGGATTTTCAATGCAATTCACCACACAATACATATAAATGTCCTCTAGATCAAAATCAAGAACTTTATCAAGTACAAACTCTAGAAGAATCCTAGTTAAACGTTTCATTTCTTCATAACCCCTAAGCAAACTAAGTTCATTATGATGTGTAAGGGAAATCAAGTCATAACAATTTTTGGACACGATTCGATCATGAAACAATTTGTATTGGGTATTTAAATGATCACGTTCATTGCAAAGTTCACAAGGATGGCAAAAAAATATTAAATTTTCAGCACAAACTTCTAGCCCCTCTTGCAACCATTTAGTTTCTAAATACTTATGCCTCTTGCAAAATCTATCTTCCCTATTTGGTGTGTACTTGCAAACTCTATGCACTCCACAAAAGTTGGCATGCTTATAAGAGACATTTTCATCATGACTAGTGCAAACATCATTAGTACTATGGATATTCAAAGAGTTCATACTAACAACATTGCAATCATGCTCATCATTCAAAGATTTAGTACCAAACATTCTAATGCATTCTTATTCTAACATTTTGGCACAATTATCGGAATCCTTATTTTCATGAAAGATATTAAAAAGATGAAGCATATGAGGCACCCTCGATTCCATTTTTTTGTAATTTTCTTTTATAGACTAAACTAGTGATAAAACAAGAAACTAAAAGAATCGATTGCAAGATCTAAAGATATACCTTCAAGCACTCACCTCCCCGGCAACAACGCCAAAAAAGAGCTTGATGTCTACTACGCAACCTTATTCTTGTAGACGTTGTTGGGCCTCCAAGTGCAGAGGTTTGTAGGAGAGTAGCAAATTTCCCTCAAATGGATGACCTAAGGTTTATCAATCTGTGGGAGGCGTAGGATGAGGATGGTCTCTCTCAAGCAACCCTGCAACCAAATAACAAAGAGTCTCTTGTGTCCCCAACACACCCAATACAATGGTAAATTGTATAACTGCACTAGTTCGGCGAAGAGATGGTGATACAAGTGCAATATGGATGGTAGGTATAGGTTTTTTGTAATCTGAAAATATGAAAACAGCAAGGTAACTAATGTTAAAAGTGAGCACAAATGGTATTGCAATGCTTCAAAACAAGGACTAGGGTTCATACTTTCACTAGTGCAAGTTCTCTCAACAATAATAACATAACTGGATCATATAACTATCCCTCAACATGCAACAAAGAGTCACTCCAAACTCACTAATAGCGGAGAACAAACGAAGAGAATATTGTAGGGTACGAAACCACCTCAAAGTTATCCTTTCTGATCAATCTATTCAAGAGTCCATAGTAAAATAACACGAAGCTATTCTTTCCGTTCAATCTATCCTAGAGTTCGTACTAGAATAACACCATAAGACACAAATCAACCAAAACCCTAATGTCACCTAGATACTCCAATGTAACCTCGAGTATCCGTGGGTATCATTATACGATATGCATCTCAGATTCATCTATTCAACCAACACAAAGAACTTCAAAGAGTGCCCCAAAGTTTCTACCGGAGAGTCAGGGCGAAAATGTGTGCCAACCCCTATGCATAAGTTCACAAGGTCACTGAACCCACAAGTTGATCACCAAAACATACATCAAGTAGATCACGTGATATCCCATTGTCACCACAGATAAGCACATGCAAGACATACATCAAGTGTTCTCAAATCCTTAAAGACTCAATACGATAAGATAACTTCAAAGGGAAAACTCAATCCATTACAAGAGAGTAGAGGGGAAGAAACATCATAAGATCCATAATAGCAAAGCTCATGATATATCAAGATCGTATCACCTCAAGAACACGAGAGAGAGAGAGAGAGAGATCAAACACATAGCTACTGGTACATACCCTCAGCCCCGAGGGTGAACTACTCCCTCCTCGTCATGGAGAGCACCGGGATGATGAAGATGGCCACCGGTGAGGGATCCCCCCTCCGGCAGGGTGCCGGAACAGGGTCCCGATTGGTTTTTGGTGGCTATAGAGGCTTGCGGCGGCGGAACTCCCGGTCTATGGTGCTCCCGGATGTTTTCAGGGTATATGGATTTATATAGATGAAAGAAGTCGGTCAGGGGAGCCACGAGAGGGGCCCACGAGGGTGGGGGCACCCCCAGGGGGTAGGGCGCGCCCTGGACCCTCGTGGCCACCTCGAAGCTTCCCTGATGTCTACTCCAAGTCTCCTGGACTGCTTCCATTCCAAAAATAACTCTCCCAAAGGTTTCATTCCATTTGGACTCTGTTTGATATTCCTTTTCTTCTAAACACTGAAATAGGCAAGAAAACAACAATTTGGGCTGGGCCTCCAGTTAATAGGTTAGTCCCAAAAATGATATAAACGTGTATAGTAAAGCCCATTAAACATCCAAAATAGATAATATAATAGCATGGAACAATAAAAAAATATAGATACGTTGGAGATGTATCAGCGCCTAGCTTCGTGAGTGTAGCTCACTTGCTTTAGATAACTACCTGTCGATGTAAAAACCGGCGGATCTCGGGTAGGGGGTCCCGAACTGTGCGTCTAAGGCTAATGGTAACAGGAGACTGAGGACACGATGTTTTACCCAGGTTCGGGCCCTCTCGATGGAGGTAATATGATGCGGAGCATCCCACGTTCATCCCCATGTACACTCCGACTACTCTCCGAATCCCAAGAGGACTTATGACGAGACCTCAACTATACGCCATTGGACACAAGGTGAACTCGCTCCTTTATGAACCTTCACTTTCTACATGTGAGACATGGCTACTACCTCCAACGTGTGTTCTATGCATGATCAGGTACTTTGAGGAAAGCCACGAAGCCACCACATCCAACGGAAGAGCTAGCGAGGACGCCAAGTACAAGGACCAAGAGACGAAGCTGCCCGAAGCTATAGCCACCGGACGACCGGTCCAACCCAGACGTCCGGCCCCTGAAGACCCGAGACGAATCTGCGGGAGACCGGAGCCAACGGACGACCGGAATTCATCGGACGTCGGTGCCCCTGGACCCGAGCCAAATCAACGGAAGTCCGAAGACCTACGGACGTCTGGACCCCCGTGAGCCTCCGAACGACCGGCACCTGCCGGACGTCCGACGCCTGTGCGTCCGCCCGTGTGTTGGGCCGAAGCCACTTACCCTTTCATTCACTTAGACTATAAATGAGCCAGGTTGATCACGTTTTTGGAGCCCCTACCCTTTGTTTTCTAGCTTGATTTTGTTGATTTCGTCCTAAATCCGAAAATCCCCACCAAAAGAGCCCCCAATTTTTTTTGTGATTTGTTGGTTATCATGATGTTTTGTTGATTTGATCCATGGATTTGCTTGGTTTCAAGTGGATCTAGCATCTCCCAAGTTTTCCCATCTTTCATCCACGAAATTTTGTCAATTTTAACCCTGAAATCTCCATTTTCCGCTCAAAATTGCGCCCCGAATCTTGGATTTCGCGTTGACCCCGACCCACCGGACGACCGGCGTTTTACGGACGTCCGGAGCCCCAGGAAGGACCGGACGTCCGACCTTTCCCAGACGACTAGAACCCCTAACCCGAGCTGAATTTTCGGATTTCCGACCCGACCGGATGTCCGACGACCGGACATCCGTCCTTTTACGGACGTCCGTAACTTGTAGTTTCAGACTTCGGCTGATTTTTGTTTTGTCCATAACTAATTCATCCGAACTCCGATTTTGATGTTCTTTAGCTTGTTTTGAAGCTCTTGACAACCCCCTTCCCACAAAAATACCATCAACACCATTTGACTCCATCAAAGTTTCCAAAATTGGCAAGTTTGCCTAGGCCCTCCACCATATCATCCGCATGGCCACCACCGACTTCCGCAACCTAACCCATTTTGATCTCCATTGCATTAGTGGTTGCTTGAGTAGTGATTCGAGTCTCCTAAGGTGTTTCGTCTGTTGGAAATATGAGCAATTTTTGTTGGAAATATGAGCAATTATCCGAATGATTTTATTACCAGAAATACTAGATAAAGTATGACTAATATAGCAAATATAAAGAAAGTCATGCAATCTAACAAAGAGAAGGTAAACATCGTCTGCATATATAAACTTGAGGTAAACATATCTAGAACAGACACTAGATGAAGATGCTTTTACCACATAGAACCTAACATATGTAGGGCAGAGACTAGAGCCAAGAACTGTAGCACGACTTCTAACAGAAAGGATAAGAACACGTACGACACAGCAGCAGCAGAAGCGCTGGACTTGGGGTCGATGTCCTCGCCTGCCATGTCGTCGAGGAGGTCCTTGACGTCGGGGAAGAAGTCGTTGTCGGGGAAGTAGTCATCGGTGACTAGATCGTCCGTGATGAAGCAGCCAGTAGTCGCGCTGAGCGCTCCCCAAAAACCTTATCAGCCTTCTCCCGTACAGGACTCAAAAGGTGCGGTCTCGGAGGCCTACTGTCCCGACGCGCGGTGCACGCCGCAAGCCGGGATGAGGAAAACAGCAGTAGCGCAGAGTTTGGAACTGTTTGGTGAGAGGAAGAGAACCTTCTGATGTGTTTCTCGGGAGAGGAGCGACCTCTCTTATATAGGCACAGCAGAGGGACGCGAATAGGCTGCGTCGGGAGGTGAAGCAACGGAGGGAGACGAAGTGAACAGGCAGCACACGAAGAGGTGCGCCGTTTGTATTCATTATCCACTACCGCAAACCTTTTCAGCTCCCAGGTGACCTTTCGTATACCCGTACTGCGTGGCAAAAATTAGACATCAGCTCGGCTCATTCCCGCAATCCACAGCGTGTCGTGACGAGGCATGGCGTGGCGAGGCAGGTGGCGGAGGAGGAGCGCGCGTGGATGTCCCTCTTGTTCTCATGCTCATACAAGTGGGGAAGGAGCCTCCCTTATAAAGAGGTCCAACTCCCTCTAAACTA
The DNA here is from genome assembly GCF_018294505.1 of Triticum aestivum. Lineage (NCBI taxonomy): Eukaryota > Viridiplantae > Streptophyta > Magnoliopsida > Poales > Poaceae > Triticum > Triticum aestivum. Next base: position 341,935,691 of record NC_057807.1, on the reverse strand, counting down.
GAAAGGTGGGACTAAACTTTAGTTCCACCTCTTACCTTGCACAAATGTGCTGCGTGGGCCTCTAGGATTTATTAGGAATTTCTGGAACTACTATTGGGCTAGGCCCAAATAGGCAAAAATTCCAGCAATCCCCCACCAGATCCCAGAGGCACACAAAATTTGCCTTTGGTTCCAAAACACTGTTTTATATACCGGTGCTGCAGTGGAGACTGTTAAGTTGAACTTCCACCTATAACTCTATGCTACACTAGTTAGCAACTTGAACAGTGGACTGGGCCTTGAACTGCAAGTTTTCTGCGAATCTAGCTTCACATAAAGCCTTGACCGATACGTGGCTACCGTGGGTCTTCCCCGCGGGTGGAGCTTATGCGTCATACTCCGTGACCTTTCATGAGTTTACTAGAGAGAACCCTACTCTCATAGATTGCGACGTTTAACAATTAGACTCATATAGGTGCGTTCTTCAAAAGATGTTCTGCAGGACAACATCTCTGCTTCAAAGAGCCACTTAGAACACATTAAGATATACATCAACCTGCCATGCAGATTAGGAGAGTATTGCATCTTCATGGAGTGGTATTTTATCAGTAGGAATACTCTCCTCCCAGTTGACCAACAGCTTGTCTTCCACATCTAATTCACGGGATCTCCGATCACAAAGAATAGGTTACCACTGTGAACAACTCATATTGTGGGTCTCATACCCATCTCCCTCGATGCATTATCTATCACATTACGTGATAGACCCTTAGTAAAAGGATCTGCCAGATTTTAGATGTTTGGACATAATCCAATGCAATAACTCCGGAGTTTTTCATTTTTCTGACAGACTTTAACCTTCTCTGAACGTGTCTTGATGACTTCATGTTATCCTTTGAGCTGCTCACTTTAGTGATCACAGTTTGATTGTCACAGTTCATAAGGATACCCGGTACAGGTTTCTCAACTACCGGCAAGTCATTCAAGAGCCGGCGAAGCCAATCTGCTTCGACCGTAGCTGTATCTAGTGCTGTGAGTTCTGCTTCCATTGTTGACCTCGTTAAGATGGTCTGCTTGCAAGACTTCCAAGAAACAGCGCCACCTCCATGAGTGAATACATAACCGCTCGTGGCCTTTATCTCATCAGCATCTGAGATCCAGTTTGAGTCACTATACCCTTCAAGCACCTTTGGATGCCCAGTGTAGTGAATTCCATAATTCGCAGTGCCTTTCAAATAACGCAAAACTCTCTCTAGAGCTTTCCAATGCACATCTCCTGGTTTTGAAACAAACCGACTCAGTTTGCTAACAGCAAAAGAGATGTCAGGTCTTGTAGCACTTGCTAAGTACATAAGCGAGCCAATAATCTGAGAATACTTCAATTGATCTCTAGCAATTCTTCGATTCTTTCGAAGTAGCACGCTAGCATCATATGGTGTTGGAGAGGGCTTGCAGTCACTATAGCCAAAGCGACTCAAGATCTTTTCCACATAGTGAGATTGAAGCAATGTAATCCCACCATCATCATCTCTCAACAACTTGATGTTCAGAATGACATCAGCCACTCCTAAATCCTTCATCTCAAAACAGCGAGATAGGAAATCCTTGACCTCCTTAATAACATTCAGATTTGTTCCGAAAATCAGTATGTCATCAACATACAAGCAAAGCATAACTCCCTCGCCCCCACCATGGCGATAGTACACACATTTGTCAGCTTCGTTCACAACAAAGCCTGCATCAGTTAAAGTTCTTTCGAATTTCTCATGCCACTGTTTGGGTGCTTGCTTGAGTCCATACAAAGACTTCAGCAACTTGCACACTTTCCCTTCCTGACCATCTACTACAAACCCATCTGGTTGTTCCATATAAATTTCCTCATCCAACTCTCCATTTAGAAAAGCAGTCTTAACATCCATTTGATGAACGAGAAGACCATGTGAGGCAGCTAGTGAAAGTAGAACTCGAATAGTGGTCAGTCGAGCCACAGGTGAGTAAGTATCAAAGAAGTCTTCACCTTCCTTTTGGGTATAACCCTTTGCCACGAGCCGAGCCTTGTACTTTTCAATAGTAGCATCAGGCCTAAGCTTCTTCTTGAATACCCATTTGCATCCTATAGGTTTGCACCCATAAGGACGATCAGTTATCTCCCAAGTTTGATTCGCCAAGATGGAATCCATCTCGCTACGAACCGCTTCCTTCCAGTAGTCTGCATCTTCCGATGCATAGGCCTCCGAAATAGAACTGGGAGTGTCATCTATGAGATACACAAGAAAATCATCACCAAAGGACTTTGCAGTCCTCTGTCTCTTGCTCCTAATAGGAACTTCATTGTTCTCCTCCACAGGACTTTCAAAGTGTTCCATCGAAATGGCAGGTTCGGTAATTGTAACTGGTTCCTGATTCGATGAACTAGGCATCTCCTGATTAGATGAGGTAGCCATATCCTTCATGGGAAAGATATCTTCAAAGAAAGTCGCATCATTCGACTCCATGATCGTACCGACATGCATGTCAGGTACCTCAGATTTTACAACCAAGAATCTATAGCCAATGCTATGAAAAGCATATCCCAGGAAAACACAATCCACAGTCTTTGGTCCAAGTTTCCGCTTCTTTGGAATTGGAACATTGACTTTCGCCAAACAACCCCATGTTCGCAGATAAGAGAGTTTTAACCTTTTCTTCTCCCATTCCTCGAATGGAGTTATCTCTTTGTTCTTTGTGGGGACTCGATTTAGGACATGACATGCTGTCAATATCGCCTCCCCCCACCATGCCTTGGAGAGACCCGATGTGTCTAACATGGCGTTAACCAAATCAGTTAGAGTACGGTTCTTTCTTTCGGCCACCCCATTTGACTGAGGTGAGTAGGGAGGCGTCCTCTCATGGATTATACCATGTTCCGCACAAAAAGCATCAAATTCATTGGAAAAATACTCTCCACCACGGTCGGACCTAAGCCTCTTGATTTTTCGATCAAGTTGGTTTTCCACTTCAGCTTTATAGATCTTGAAAAAGTTCAAAGCCTCATCCTTAGATTTCAGAAGATACACACGGCAGTATCTAGTGGAGTCGTCAATTAACGTCATGAAATATTTCTTTCCACCTTTTGTCAAAACACCATTCATTTCACATAGATCTGAATGTATAAGTTCTAGTGGTGCAAGATTTCTCGTCTCCGCAGTCACGTGAGACTTACGAGGTTGCTTAGCTTGCACACACACTTGACACTTAGATCCCTTGACAGTGGTGAAACTAGGGATTAAGTTCAACTTCGCTAGTCGCGACATGCAACCAAAGTTAACATGACAAAGACGTGAATGCCACACATTTGATTCACTATTGTTGCAAATATGATTAACAACTTTATTGCAAACGTCTGATAAGGATAAACGAAACAGGCCTCCTGACTCATAGCCTTTACCAACAAAGGTTCCATACTTGGATATTACAAATTTATTCGACTCAAAGACAAGCTTATAGCCATCTCTACACAGAAGAGATCCGCTAACAAGATTTTTATTGACGGAGGGGACATAATGCACGTTCTTCAGCCGCACGATCTTCCCCGAAGTAAACTTCAGATCGACCGTGCCAACACCACGAACAGAAGCACTTGAACCGTTGCCCATCAGCACGGTTGAAGTCCCTGCGGTCTGATAAGACGAAAACATGGAAATATCACCGCATACATGCACATTAGCACCCGTGTCAATCAACCAGTCAGGAGAATGACATACTGAAAGAATAGTGGGAAATATACCATACCCAGCATCCTTCATGTCAGTGTCTCCAATGACAACATTAGCGGTCTTGCCGCCTTTCCCAGGATGACGCTTGTCATAGCGATTAGGGCAACTAGGAGCCCAATGATCAGGATCTCCACACACATGACAAGCACCTTTCTTCTTGCCATTCTTCTTCTTGAAGTTCGTGTGTTGCACAGCCTTGTTCTTCCCATCAAACTTTGCTTTACCATCAAACTTGCCCTTGTTCTTGAACTTGTGGGGCTGGAAGTTCTGCTTCTGTACCACATTGGCACTAGATCCTCCCTCAATACCTCGAGCACGTGTGTCCTTTGCTCTCGCCTTTTCTTCCACATCAAGAGTACCAATGAGATCCGGAACGGAAAACTCCTGTCTCTTATGTTTCAGTAAGGTAGCAAAGTTCCTCCATGAAGGAGGAAGCTTAGTGATGATACCCCCGGCAACAAACTTGTCCGGTAGCATGCAATTGAAGTGCTCAAGTTCTCTAGCAAATGACTGTATCTCATGAGCCTGCTCAACCACGGAGCGCTCTTCAGTCATCCTGTAATCATAGAATTGCTCCATGATGTACAGCTCAGTGCCGGCATCCGAGACCCCAAACTTGGCCTCGAGTGCGTCCCACATATCTTTTCCATTATCAATTGACGCATAAGCATCAACTATGTTCTCTCCAAGAACACTCAAGAGCGCAGCCTTAAACAAGGTATCCATTTTCTGAAAAGCTTGTGCCTGTTGGGCATCTTGCTCTCCTTCAGGTTTGCCAAGAGTGGCGTCATAGCAGCTCATGGTCTGAAACCATAAGACTGCTCTCACGCGCCACCTCTTATAGTGGATACCCTCAAACATAGGAGGTCTCATGGAAGCAGCAAAACCACTCGGGGTAAATTGCCTATAATAAGGTTTTTGGATTGTTGGAAATATGAGCAATTTTCCGAATGATTTTATTACCAGAAATACTAGATAAAGCATGACTAATATAGCAAATATAAAGCAAGTCATGCAATCTGACAAAGAGAAGGTAAACATCGTCTGCATATATGAACTTGAGGTAAACATATCTAGAACAGACACTAGATGAAGATGCTTATACCACATAGAACCTAACACATGTAGGGCAGAAACTAGAGCCAAGAACTGTAGCACGACTTCTAACAGAAAGGATAAGAACACGTACGGCACAGCAGCAGCAGAAGCGCTGGACTTGGGGTCGATGTCCTCGCCTGCCATGTCGTCGAGGAGGTCCTTGACATCGGGGAAGAAGTCGTCGTCGGGGAAGTAGTCGGCGGCGACCGGATCGTCCGTGATGAAGCAGCCAGTAGTCGCGCTGAGCGCTCCCCAAAAACCTTATCAGCCTTCTCCCATACAGGACTCAAAAGGTGCGGTCTCGGAGGCCTACTGTCCCAACGCACGGTGCACGCCGCAAGCCGGTATGAGGAAGACAGCAGTAGTGCAGAGTTTGGAACTGTTTGGCGAGAGGAAGAGAACCTTCTGATGTGTTTCTCGGGAGAGGAGCGACCTCTCTTATATAGGCACATCAGAGGGACGCGAACAGGCTGCGCCGGGAGGTGAAGCAACGGAGGGAGACGAAGTGAACAGGCAGCACACGAAGAGGTGCACCGTTCGTATTCATTATCCACTACCGCAAAACTTTTCAGCTCCCAGGTGACCTTTCGTATACCCGTAGTGCGTGGCAAAAATTAGACATCAGCTCGGCTCATTCCCGCAACCCGCGGTGCGTCGTACGAGGCGTGGCGTGGCGTGGCATGGCGAGGCGGGCGGCGGAGGAGGAGCGCGCGTGGATGTCCCTCTTGTTCTCATGCTCATACAAGTGGGGAAGGAGCCTCCCTTATAAAGAGGTCCAACTCCCTCTAAACTAGCAAGGTGGGACTAAACTTTAGTTCCACCTCTTACCTTGAACAAATGGGCTGCGTGGGCCTCTAGGATTTATTAGGAATTTCTGAAACTACTATTGGGCTAGGCCCAAATGGGCAAAAATTCCAGCATCGTCTACTTAGGTACAATTGCTTCTTCATCAACCACCACCACCACTTCCGCATATACGTGCCCACAATACATTTCCACCCCAACATAACCCAATTTTTTGAGTTGTGGCTTGTGTCTCCTAAGGTGTTTCGGCTACTTAGGGACGACAACTTCAACATTGACTCGCATAACCCATCATCCCATTTCCACATTGCCTAGTGCAAAACCACCACCGCTTTCCGCTACCACCATTTGACATTTGTCATTTGAGATTTTTAGTTCACTGTTTTTCCGTTTCCTAAGGTGTTTCGACTACTTAGGGACGAGTCTCCATCATCTTGGTATCTACATCAAGAACACCGCCACTCATCATCGCAAAGGATGGTAACCTCGACGACACCATTGTATATTCCCCTTGCAAATCGCATTAATAACCCCTAGCCCATTTTGCGTTACTTGCCTATCGAGACTTGCCATTTGAGTATTGTCGGCAACGTTACTTGTGCACATTAGTGATCATACTTCCCATAGCATACATACCATATCATCGTGGTGCATATATTGGTATCATATCTTGTGTCACGAGTTTGTTCCCGCATATACACAATTGCTATCTTGGTTTGTGCATTGTGCAAAAGTGGCCATACAAAAAAAGGAATAAGCTTTTAAGCAAAGAAAAAGAGAGAGCAAAGAGCTTGTAAGCAAGTTCCATAGCATCATACCACTTTGCATAAGATTGTCATATCCGATCATCTTGGATCATCTTGAGAGAAACACCGAGAACCATAAATACGTAGCATACTTGGGATAGAAGTTTATCCATTTTGCATCTTATAGGTTGTGCACAAGTGTCTATCCGCCTATTGAGCAATCGTGCTAGCGTCTCTCTTGAGTTGTGCAACACGAGCATTTTCTGTGGATTCCACATTTTGTGCTCATTCCTTGGTTGCACGACCCCATTTATCTATCCCTATGTGTGTTTCCGTGTGCCATTCCTTGCTATTAGTCCATTTGTTTCACTTGCAAATTTGTGAATATCTTTCAACATTATTGACTCTTTCTAACATTTTGCATTAAATTTTTGTGCCACTATCCTCACCGAGCTCATCCATAAGCTTTTACTTGTGTAGGTGTGAGAAACGACAAGGATTGGTACCAATAGTGCTATTTCATTGTCCACATTTGAGTGAACTTGATTCATTGTCAACATCGGTCAAGGTACATTGGTATAAGTTCTTCTCTTTCTCCCACTCATATTTGCTCGAGTCTTGTGATGGATAGGCAAGGCATTTCCTCTCTGATCTACGACAACAACGACGGCATGAACAACTACATATCCAAAGCATCTATCTTCGATCTATAACGACAAATGCAAGGCGCACAATCAAGATTGCGAGAGCGCATCGAGGACATCTCCATCGACATTTTACACTCCGAAGCAAGGAAAAGGGACTACATCGACAAGAAGCTTTCTGCACATAAAGAGGAGAAAGATGCAAGGATGGTGGAGATTAGAGCCTTGATCAAGTCTTCTTCCCCTTCATCATCTTCAAGGCGGCAACATTCAAGCCACAAGTCTTCAGAGCACGCAAACGATGCAAGTGCAAATCGTCCCCGTCCACATATACATGGAGACCATCATCACGTTCGTGATCCACATCGTCATGAAGGGCAAGTCACCTCCAAGCATCATGTGCACGACGACGATGAACGACATCTTCTACGAGCTCAAGCACGACAACGACATCATCATCATGAAGATGCTCCACAAGCGCAAATGCACAAGTCCCAACAAACCCTACTTCACGCCAAGTCCAAGCTTCATGAGCAAAAGAGAAGAATGCGAGATGACCACCACCAAGACGGTGCTACGGCTACAATAACCACTTTGGCATCTTCACCAAGTGCTATCAAGGCATCTTCGCCTTTGGACGTACGGCATCTTCGCCTACTTCCCACGAGTACGCCTATAACGACTTCATCAAGTCCAAGGCGACCACCTATAAGCGAGGGCGACACTTCCATCTTCGGAAGCCTCTCAAGGAAGATGGCCGAGCATGGGAAACTCCCTTCGTTCATGGAGACGAGCTACGAGGTGCCACATCATATGGGCCTCCAACACCAAGATGGTGACAAGACGGTCGAGCAAGGGCCATCCCCTTCGACCACGGCGACGAGCGGGAACCTCTTCAACACCATGAAGACGGCGCCCACATTGGACTCATACTCCGAGTCAAGCTACGCAACCGCGCATGGAGACATTTGCACCTACATCTCTCCGACACCCACATATGTTGAGATGCCCCAAGTGCCATATGAGGAGAGCCACTACCACATGAGTGAAATGAGTGACTCCACCATACGTGACATTGAGAGCATTTCCTATGAGAGGATGAGTGTGACCACCACTAGCCCCACACATGAGCACATATCACACATTCTATGTGAGGTTGAGTGCCATTTGAGTGACTCCACCAACCATATGAGTGAGAGCATCGTTGAGGGAGTGAGTGAGCCACAACACTTAGAGAGTGAGGTAGTTGACACGACATGTGAGGCCACTATGATTTCTAACGACTTAACCTCTACTCCTAGTGTGTTTTCTTCTTTGGTGCTAGGTCTCCTACATGAAGACATGCCTATCCTCGACGAGTCCATCCCTCCAATGGGAAAACCGATGGCCATGGTGGACGATGATGCACCCCCCACATGGTTCCATCAAGATGACGATGACCATGACTTGGTCTTCAACACCTCACCTACAACACATGAGCGACGCTCCAAAGGTAACATAGGTGATGGTGCTTTGTAACGCCCCGGATACAACTTTCCATATTCGTAACTCCGACTCTTGCCATTTCCGGAGATGTGATTTATTATTTCCTCCGTGGTTGGGTTTTTGTCTGTAGTTTTGCATTTTGTTCTTGTTATGCATCTCGTCTCATAGCATCATGTGCATCGCATCCATATGTTTTCATAAAACTTGCATCCGTTCGTGTTCCGCCGGTTCTCTCCGTTGTCCGTTCCGAGTCCAGACACACTCGCACGCGCCCGCGGCACCTCCGAAATATTATTTTATAAGTGGCATAAAAATGTTCTCGGAATGGGTTGCAACTTGTCGTGCGGTCCTATTATAGTGTAGACAGGCCGCCTGCCAAGTTTCGTCGCGTTTGGAGTTCGTTTGACTGCCCAACCATTATATTTATAACCACGATATAGTCGGTATAATCGTCGGACGTTTCGGTCTCCGAAACTGCCACCGGGTCGCTCTGTTTCTCTCTCTTCTCAGCTCGAGGCATTCTACACAGCCCACCTACAGCCACCTAGTCCCCCCTCTGTCCGGAGCGCACGATCGCGATCCGAGAGTCCGGAAACCCCTCCTAACCCCCTAACCCTAGCCCCCTTACTATATTTAGATGTCTCCCATACCAATTTTGGCCTTCCCAGCCGCTCCCTCCTTGTTTTCCGCGCAGTCCAATCATTAGCCGCCGCCACCTCCCACCTTCTCCTCGTAATCCGGCGCCGACCACCTCCTCCCTGCCACTTGGCCTCCTCCCATTGGCCAGCCGCGGTTTGTGCAGCCTCCCTCGCCCAACCGGAAGGTGCCACGTCGCTCCAGCCCCGCTCCCCGCCGCCGCAGTCCGTGGAACCCAGGCGCGGCCTGCCCCGGGCCCAATCTGGGCCGCACCAGGGCCCGCGCGCGCCGCCGCTCGCCCGTCCCTGCGCCCAACCGCCCGCTCGCCCCTCTGCTCCAGCGCCTCCCCGCTGCCTCGGAGAACCGCCCCGGAGCGCCGCCTCCCACCGTCCGCGACCCCGTCGCCGGAGCGCCCGTGCCGCCCTGCCAGGTCGCCGCCTCCCTCTCTCTCTCGTCTCTCCCTCTGGTTTCTCTCTCTCTCTCTCTCAGATCTCTCTCTCTCCCCTTGCAGGAACCTCGTCGCCGGCCTCCTCATCCTCAAGTCTCGCCGGATCCAGGGTCCCCAGGCCCGGATCTCCCCGTTCCCGCCGGAACCGCCCCGCGCCGCCCCGTCCTTGCCTGCTCGCCGCCGGCGCCATCTGCCGCTGCCACCCTGCCTCGTCCCTGCTCAGGAACGGGCAGCACGACGCCTCGCCCGCTCGCATCAACCGCATGTGTGCGTGGGCCCCGCTTCTGGCCCAGCAGCACCGCGGCCCAGCCCTCCTCCCTGGCCTGCCTTGGCCTCTCCTCCGACTGGGCTGAAGCCCATGGTGAGCCTCCAGCCTATCCCTCGCCCCAGCGCACCATATGTTAGCTTGCGCCCACCAAATTCGGCCCGCATGCGTTTTTTTCAGTCCTGCGAATTTGCTAATTATCCAGAGACTGTCTGTTTTACAGAAAACCCCCCTGTTGTTCATGCATTTAATATCTCTCAAACTGTGCATCGGATTAAAATAATTTATGTATGTAAAATGCTCAGAAAATTGTGTAGATTAATAATATGCCACTTTCATCTATGTTAAACATGTTTAACTTGTTGTTTATTTAAATTTGCTAATATGCCATGCTAAAATGCTTTATTTCATAACTAAATAACCGTAGCTCGGTTTTAAATAAACTTTATATGTAAATGGGGTGGAAAAATGCCTAGTTTAACATGGTCCACTTTATTTTCCTGTTTAACAACATTAAAATTGTGTTTAGGGCAGAACAGTACCAAATCCATAATTTGCATATGGGGATTTTTCAGAATTGTTGTTTGTTACTTCCGGCCTCATTTAAAATTGCCTAGATAGGTAGTTTGGTTACACTTCACCTCTTGCCATGTTAATCAACATTTAATATTGATGTGTACCTAAACGAGATTAAACTAAATATGTCAATGTGGTGTTTCGTCAATATGCAACTCGTTGCATATTGAGCTCCATTTAATTTGTAGTATTGTGTGTTGCAGTTTGCCATGCCATGCCTCTTTAAACCGGACATGCATCATACTTGATTGTGCATCATGCCATGATTATGCTTGTGTGTTTACCATGTTGTTTGTTTCTTTCCGGTGTTGTTTCTTAGTTCCGGTAATGTTGCGATCGTGAGGATTCGTTCGTCTACGCTTGGTTCGGTTTCATCCGTTCGTCTTCTTCATGGACTCGTTCTTCTTCCTTGCTGGATTTCAGGCAAGATGAACGCTACCCGGAATCTCATTACTATCATTGCTATGATAGTTGCTTCGTTCTATCGCTATGTTGCATTACCTATCTTTGCTCATCAAGCCTCCCCAAATTGCCATGAACCTCTAACCTTTGACACCCTTCCTAGCAAACCATTGATTGGCTATGTTACCGCTTTGCTCAGCCCCTCTTATAGCGTTGCTAGTTGCAGGTGAAGTTGAAGATTGCTCCATGGTGGATAGGATTTTGGTTGGGATATCACAATATCTCTTATATTATTAATGCATCTATATATTTGGTAAAGGGTGGAAGGCTCGGCCTTACGCCTGGTGTTTTGTTCCACTCTTGCCGCCCTAGTTTCCGTCATACCGGTGTTATGTTCCCGGATTTTGCGTTCCTTACGCGGTCGGGTGATTTATGGGACCCCCTTGACAGTTCGCTTTGAATAAAACTCCTCCAGCAAGGCCCAACCTTGGTTTTATCATTTGCCTCACAACCACCTATATTTCCCTTGGGAGTAATTAACCCAAGGGTCATCTTTATTACAGCCCCCTCGGGCCAGTGCTTGTCTAAGTGTTGGTCCAAACTAGAGCACCGTGCGTGACCATTTCTTGGCAACTTGGATTCGTTGGTTCCTGTACGCTTCGCTTATCCGGTGTTGCCCTGAGAACGAGATATGTGCAGCTCCTATCGGGATTGTCGGCGCATCGGGCGGTCTTGCTGGTCTTGTTTTACCATTGCCAAAATGTCTTGTAAACCGGGATTCCGAGTCTGATCGGGTCTTCCTGGGAGAAGGTCTATTCCTTCGTTGATCGCGAGAGCTTGTCATGGGCTAAGTTAGGACACCCCTGCAGGGTATAATCTTTCGAAAGCCGTGCCTGTGGTTATAGGCAGATGGGAATTTGTTAATATCCGGTTGTAGATAACTTGACACCAGATCCGAATTAAAACGCATCAACCGCGTGTGTAGCCGTGATGGTCTTTTCTCGGCGGAGTCCGGGAAGTGAACACGGTTTCTGGGTTATGTTTGACGTAAGTAGGAGTTCAGGATCACTTCTTGATCATTGCTAGCTTCACGACCGTTCTGCTTGCTCTCTTCTCGCTCTTTATTTGCGTATGTTAGCCACCATATATGCTTAGTCGCTGCTGTAGCCTCACCACTTTACCCCTTCCTTTCCCTTTAAGCTTTGCTAGTCTTGATACACATGGTAATGGGATTGCTGAGTCCTCGTGGCTCACAGATTACTACAACAATAGTTGCAGGTACAGGTTATGCGATGATCATGACGCGAGAGCGATGTTTGCTTGTCTTGGAGTTCTTCTTCTGCTTCTTCTTCGATCAGGGGATAGGTTCCAGGTCGGCAGCTTGGGCTAGCAGGGTGGATGTCGTTTGAGCTTCTATTTGTGTTTCATCCGTAGTCGGATGTTGATCTTATGTATTGTGATGTTGTATTCGAGTGGCATTGTATGCCTTATGTATGTATCCCCATCTATTATGTAATGTTGATGTAATGATATCCACCTTGCAAAAGCGTTTCAATATGCGGGTCTATCCTTGGTGGGACCTTCGAGTTCCTTTTGGATAGGGTCGCATATTTGGCGTGACAAGTTGGTAATCAGAGCCGCCCCCTTGATTGTTGGCCGTTGTTGAGTCTAGAAGAAAACTATTTTGAGTCTTAGGATTATATATATCGGAGAGTAGGATTCTTTTTACTCCTCAGCCCCCGTCGTCGCTCTGGTGAGGTCTCCTGACGTAGATGTTTTGTCTTTCTCTCCTCAAATTTCACTAAATTTTTTTAGGATCACGCGGGTATCTTGGAATCGTTTCGATGGTTTTGTGACGAGAACATTGTTCTTGGTGCCTCCTGTCTATTATGTGGCTTTGACCCGGGGAGTTGAGCTCCGAGGTGTTGTCGTCACAATTTTATCGTTGCAGTTCTGGAATACCTGAGTTTTGCCGACATCGAAAATCTCTTTTATGCAGTTGTTGGTGAGATAACCTCGACGTCACCCAGTACTGGGGAGTTCGGGAGTATTGCCATAACTCGTATAACGGATGCTTTTCGAAGGTTGAGGTACACGATTTCCAAAGGTTTCTTGGTTATTTGTTGACGGATGGATATAGCTGGATGTAGGGATTGTTAGTTTGGGTGAGATATATTGCTTCCCCTGTATCCCCAACACCAGATTGCATAACCAGAAAGTTTCGGGAGTTTTATAGGTGGTAATTCAAGTAGTTCCTAGAATATCTTTTCGATAGATGCATGATATGAGATTGGGGTTCGACGTCCAGTGGTCCGCCTTTCCACGGTCGTTTTTACAGTGGTCTCATTGTGTCTTAAAGAACCCTTGGCTATGCTGGTTCGGGGACACTTCGTATGTCATGTGCACTGCCTTGTACATGATGGTGCTGTACACTCGAGCCCGTGTGGGCCCCACCATGAAAACTTCGGACGAAATCTCTATCATATGTTTGTTCCGGCTTATTCTGCAAGCCAAATCCTTTGTTTTTGTTTTATTTGTGGTATTCGAGTTGCTTCAAAGTCAAGTGTTGAATCCATACCTTTTCTAATTGGTGTTCTCATATTTCTATGGGAGTACTAATCCTTCTTGATCACTGAGGTTGTCATGTCAACTCTTTTCCAACCGGTGTGCTTCTCTTCAAGTGGATCCGATCATTTTCAACATCCGCAAGATCAATTCTAAGTTTTCTCACCGATGTTTGTTTCATCCATCCCAAGTTGCCTTTGTTTTCCCACCCTCCCACCCTTTTTCTTCAAGGACTCAGATATCTTAATCAAGTATCCATCTTATGGATGTGAAGTTTCTCCATTCTTTTCCCGTCAATATTCTAATCTGGTGATCCCTCGTGAAGATGCTCAACAGTTTCAAGTTCATCAATCTTCATCCTCGTATTCTTTTCCGGTGGATCCAATTCAAGCTTTCAGTGTCGATCATATCCTTTCCTTGTTTCAAATATTTTTTCTCATGCCGGTGTATCTCTTGATCATTCACCTCTCGCTTACCATTTGTTCCGGTGTGCTGAAGATACCTCAAAAGTTTCGTGTTATCATTCCTAATCTGTTCAAGATTTCTCGAGGTTGTTATGTCATTCAAGTCATTTAATTCAACCGGTGCAATCCCCCCTTTCAATCAATTGTTCAACGGTGTATCTTTTGAGTGGGCCCTAACCCACAGGTCTATTCCCAAGATCTTACCTGACTCTTCTAATTTTCCCGAAGCCATTCCCAAAGTCTTTCGAAGTTTGACGTAAGAATGAATTATCATCAGTCATATGTCCTTCTCCAAGATCTTTCAAATTATTTTCATCTTTGGCTCAACCTTTCCTCTTAAATCCTTCCGGAGTTTCTCAACAATTTGGTGGTGGTTCTCGTCATCATTCTCAACATGTGAAGACCGAAGAAGTGTTTCCTCTAAATCTTAGTCCGTTCTCTTAAAGATTCATAGTTCTAGCTTATGTCATCCTCTCAAACTGTTTCCAGTCGTGCAAATTCTTTTCATCCATCCGGAGCATTTCAGGAGTTGCTTTCTCTCCAGATCATCCGGAGGCCATCTTTTCAGAATGTTTCTTCGCTCTAAGTTGTCAAATTCGTTCTCCAATTATTCCATATCCGTGCCCCTTCGTTCATCTCAATATTCTTCCGGTGTGCTTCGCTCAAGTATTCTTCAATCAGTTCACGATCCCTTAATTATCTTGTATCAAAATTGCCTCAAGTATCTTCATTCGTTTTCCAATTCTTCCCGATGAATTGTGCCTTTGCTATGTTCTTTTTCAGTTCTTATGGTGGTTTGTTCAAGATTTCACTTCCTTCGTTATCATATCAATTCATTCGTTGTTTCCAAATTCCACCGGTGGTTCCATCTATACCTTCTCAAGTTTGCGCTATATCTCTCTTAATTCTTTCTACGAGAATAAGTAGTATGCCAAATCCGTTGCTTGTCATCAATTTAAATTGGTGAAGGATAGGCTTAACATAATTCTTATTATTGTTTCATCCAAGTGATTAATTCCTTCTTCCGGAGATTGTTCATGATGAAGTAATTCTCGGTTCTAGTATTCATCTTTTCTTTTCGGAGTTCCAAGTTCTCTCGGTTATATCATCGCAAAGCTCCATCTAAATCATTGCAAGGCTTCACCTTGTTCTTTCAACTTCTCTTTCTTTCTATCATTCTTTTATTACCGGAGTTCTTCTTGGAGTCTCTACATGGTGGTTCATCAAGGATTCCTTTCATTCTTCAATTGTTCTTCAAGATTTCTCTCGAAGTTATGACCCGCTAAGCTATACTCTAAAATAAACATGGTGCTCAACACATGTCTTGTTTTGAGGAGCTCAAGTATTCTTCATCTTGCATTCCAAAGTGCAATTCTTTCTACCTTATCTTTTGAGGTGGTGTTATATCATTCTGGACAATTTCCATTCATATTTCTCGATTCACATGTTGTCAAGAATGAGGTATTTTAAATCCATCAACCTCATTGTTGGAGTTATCTTGTGTCATATTTCACCTAAAGCCTTCCCTAAGGGTTGTTGCTTTTGTGGTGCTTATCAATGATTCAAGTTATCTCTCTATCATCTCGGTGGAAGAAATTTTTCATCTCGTCGGTGTTATCAATTATATTAATTGTTCCGTAGTGGCGGAATTTCACCTCAAGTTTTGAGATGTCTACATAAGCCCACGAGGATCATATCCTTTTGTTGTTGGTTTTCCAGCAACTCCGTTCAATTCTTCTTTGCAAGGGTGCTTTCCAAGTTCTTTTGTGGCAGAAGTTGGCATTTTCTCCTCCATCTGTTATTCCAATGATCTATCTTCTATTCTTTCTTTCGGAGGCATTGTGATGTTGCTCTTTTCTCTCATCTTCTCGAATTGAGGATCATGTTCTTCTCCTTGCTTCTCCATTTAACCAGAGTGTTGTGTCATCTCTTCAAGCTCTTTCATCTTATCAAGTTTTGCTTCTCTTTTCAACCGGAGTGCTGTCTGAAATCTTTCTTACCCCTTGTGCCATTTTTTTCAATAGTTCTGGAGGCAGTGTGTTGTTGATTTCATCAATTATCCTCTCATCTTGTCAAGTTCATGTTCTATTCCTTCCATGTTCAACCGGAGTGCTGCCCAAATTCTTCCTCTCTCATCTTGTTTTAACCGGAGTGGTTTCGAATTCTATGTTGTCCATTAAACTCTTGATTCATGTATTTGCAACCTTCAAGTTCTCGTAATGTTCCTTGTTCCTCTTTTCTAACAGATCGTTTGCAATCTCGTTCATCTCTGTTGTACTCCTTCTTTTATATTGCTCAACCTCTCAAGGTTCGTTGGTTTCACTCTTTGGTCGAAGAAGCAACTTAGTTTTACCTCCTCTCTTCCTCTTCTGTTTTCCCTCCGGTGCCATCCTAGATCTCGGGACGAGATCCTCTCGTAGTGGTGGAGTGTTGTAACGCCCCGGATACAACTTTCCATATTCGTAACTCTGACTCTTGCCATTTCCGGAGATGTGATTTATTATTTCCTCTGTGGTTGGGGTTTTGTCTGTTGTTTTGCATTTTGTTCTTGTTATGCATCTCGTCTCATAGCATCATGTGCATCGCATCCATATGTTTTCATAAAACTTGCATCCATTCGTGTTCCGCCGGTTCTCTCCGTTGTCCGTTCGGAGTCCAGACACACTCGCACGCGCCCGCGGCACCTCTGAAATATTATTTTATAAGTGGCATAAAAATGTTCTCGGAATGGGTTGCAACTTGTCGTGCGGTCTTATTATAGTGTAGACAGGCCGCCTGCCAAGTTTCGTCGCGTTTGGAGTTCGTTTGACAGCCCAACCGTTATATTTATAACCGCGATATAGTCGGTTTAATCGTCGGACGTTTCGGTCTCCGAAACTGCCACCGGGTCGCTCTGTTTCTCTCTCTTCTCAGCTCGAGGCATTCTACACAGCCCACCTGCAGCCACCTAGTCCCCCCTCCGTCCGGAGCACACGATCGCGATCCGAGGGTCCGGAAACCCCTCCTAACCCCCTAACCCTAGCCCCCTTACTATATATAGATGTCTCCCCTACCAATTTTGGCCTTCCCAGCCGCTCCCTCCTTGTTTTCCGTGCAGTCCAATCATCAGCCGCCGCCACCTCCCACCTTCTCCTCGTAATCCGGCGCCGACCACCTCCTCCCTGCCACTTGGCCTCCTCCCATTGGCCAGGCGCCGTTGTGCAGCCTCCCTCGCCCAACCGGAAGGTGCCACGTCGCTCCAGCCCTGCTCCCCGCCGCCGCAGTACGCGGAACCCAGGCGCGGCCCGCCCTGGGCCCGATCTGGGGTGCACCAGGGCCCGCGCGCGCCGCCGCTCGCCCGTCCCTGCGCCCCGCCGCCCGCTCGCCCCTCTGCTCCAGCGCCTCCCCGCCGCCTCGCAGAACTGCCCCGGAGCGCCGCCTCCCGCCATCCGCAACCCCGTCGCCGGAGCGCCCGTGCCGCCCTGCCAAGTCGCCGCCTCCCTCTCTCTCCCGTCTCTCCCTCTGGTTTCTCTTTCTCTCTCAGATCTCTCTCTCCCATTGCAGGAACCTCGTTGCCGGCCTCCTCGTCCTCAAGTCTCGCCGGATCCGGGGTCCCCAGGCCCGGATCTCCCCGTCCCGCCGGAACCGCCCCGCGCCGCCCCGTCCTTGCCTGCTCGCCGCCGGCGCCATCTGCCGCTGCCACCCTGCCTCGTCCCTGCTCAGGAACGGGCAGCACGATGCCTCGCCCGCTCGCATCAACCGCGTGTGTGCATGGGCCCCGCTTCCGGCCCAGCAGCACCGCGGCCCAACGCTCCTCCCTGGCCTGCCTTGGCCTCTCCTCCGACTGGGCTGAAGCCCATGGTGAGCCTCCAGCCTATCCCTCGCCCCAGCACACCACATGTTAGCTTGCGCCCACCAGATTCGGCCCGCATGCGTTTTTTTTCAGTCCTGCGAATTTGCTAATTATCCAGAGACTGCCTGTTTTACAGAAAACCCCCGTGTTGTTCATGCATTTAATATCTCTCAAACTGTGCATCGGATTAAAATAATTTATGTATGTAAAATGCTCAGAAAATTTGTAGATTAATAATATGCCACTTTCATCTATGTTAAACATGTTTAACTTGCTGTTTATTTAAATTTGCTAATATGCCATGCTAAAATGCTTTATTTCATAACTAAATAACCGTAGCTCGGTTTTAAATAAACTTTATATGTAAATGGGGTGGAAAAATGCCTAGTTTAACATGGTCCACTTTATTTTCCTGTTTAACAACATTAAAATTGTGTTTAGGGCAGAACAGTACCAAATCCATAATTTGCATATGGGGATTTTTCAGAATTGTTGTTTGTTACTTCCGGCCTCATTTAAAATTACCTAGATAGGTAGTTTGGTTATACTTCACCTCTTGCCATGTTAATCAACATTTAATATTGATGTGTACCTAAACGAGATTAAACTAAATATGTCAATGTGGTGTTTCGTCAATATGCAACTCGTTGCATATTGAGCTCCATTTAATTTGTAGTATTGTGTGTTGCAGTTTGCCATGCCATGCCTCTTTAAACCGGACATGCATCATACTTGATTGTGCATAATGCCATGATTATGCTTGTGTGTTTACCATGTTGTTTGTTTCTTTCCAGTGTTGCTTCTTAGTTCCGGTAATGTTGCGATCGTGAGGATTCGTTCGTCTACACTTGGTTCGGTTTCATCCGTTCGTCTTCTTCATGGACTCGTTCTTCTTCCTTGCGGGATTTCAGGAAAGATGACCGCTACCCTGGATCTCATTACTATCATTGCTATGCTAGTTGCTTCGTTCTATCGCTATGCTGCATTACCTATCTTTGCTCATCAAGCCTCCCCAAATTGCCATGAACCTCTAACCTTTGACACCCTTCCTAGCAAACCATTGATTGGTTATGTTACCGCTTTGCTCAGCCCCTCTTATAGCGTTGCTAGTTGCAGGTGAAGTTGAAGATTGCTCCATGGTGGACAGGATTTTGGTTGGGATATCACAATATCTCTTATATTATTAATGCATCTATATATTTGGTAAAGGGTGGAAGGCTCGGCCTTACGCCTGGTGTTTTGTTACACTCTTGCCGCCCTAGTTTCCGTCATACCGGTGTTATGTTCCCGGATTTTGCGTTCCTTACGCGGTCGGGTGATTTATGGGACCCCCTTGACAGTTCGCTTTGAATAAAACTCCTCCAGCAAGGCCCAACCTTGGTTTTACCATTTGCCTCACCACCACCTATATTTCCCTTGGGAGTAATTAACCCAAGGGTCATCTTTATTACAGCCCCCCCGGGCCAGTGCTTGTCTAAGTGTTGGTCCAAACTAGAGCACCGTGCGGGACCATTTCCTTCGCAACTTGGATTCGTTGGTTCCTGTACGCTTTGCTTATCCGGTGTTGCCCTGAGAACGAGATATGTGCAGGTCCTATCGGGATTGTCGGCGCATCGGGCGGTCTTGCTGGTCTTGTTTTACCATTGCCAAAATGTCTTGTAAACCGGGATTCCGAGTCTGATCGGGTCTTCCTGGGAGAAGGTCTATTTTTTCGTTGATCGCGAGAGCTTGTCATGGGCTAAGTTAGGACACCCCTGTAGGGTATAATCTTTCGAAAGCCGTGCCTGCGGTTATAGGCAGATGGGAATTTGTTAATATCCGGTTGTAGATAACTTGACACCAGATCCGAATTAAAACGCATCAACCGCGTGTGTAGCCGTGATGGTCTTTTCTCGGCGGAGTCCGGGAAGTGAACACGGTTTCTGGGTTATGTTTGACGTAAGTAGGAGTTCAGGATCACTTCTTGATCATTGCTAGCTTCACGACCGTTCTGCTTGCTCTCTTCTCGCTCTTTATTTGCGTATGTTAGCCACCATATATGCTTAGTCGCTGCTGCAGCCTCACCACTTTACCCCTTCCTTTCCCTTTAAGCTTTGCTAGTCTTGATACACATGGTAATGGGATTGCTGAGTCCTCGTGGCTCACAGATTACTACAACAACAGTTGCAGGTACAGGTTATGCGATGATCATGACGCGAGAGCGATGTTTGCTTGTCTTGGAGTTCTTCTTCTGCTTCTTCTTCGATCAGGGGATATGTTCCAGGTCGGCAGCTTGGGCTAGCAGGGTGGATGTCGTTTGAGCTTCTGTTTGTGTTTCATCCGTAGTCGGATGTTGATCTTATGTATTGTGATGTTGTACTCGAGTGGCATTGTATGCCTTATGTATGTATCCCCATCTATTATGTAATGTTGATGTAATGATATCCACCTTGCAAAAGCGTTTCAATATGCGGGTCTATCCTTGGTGGGACCTTCGAGTTCCTTTTGGATAGGGTCGCATATTGGGCGTGACATGCTTCTCTTGTCCCACTAGTGGACCCTCTTGACAATGATTGCTTGCATGATGTTGACACACCTATTTCCATGCTTCATGCTAGTGATACTTCTTCATGCCTTGACTTACCTATTTATGATGAATATGATAATGAGCATGTTGAGTTGCCTAGTTGTGATGCTATGCTCCATAGGATATCATGTGAAAATTCTATTGGCCACTTCATGTTTGACAATCCATTGAACTTGTCATATGCTATGAGTGAGATCTCCCATCTTGTATCTTTACAATCTCAACATAGTAACTATGCATGCCCCATTAAAATAAATCCTATTTGCACTAATGGCATAGATGACAAGATAATGGTCATTGGCTTTTGCTTTTCTTGTGATGATATTGCCATGCTTCCTTTACATGATTTGCGCAATTTATCTACTATGCCATGCCATGATCAAATTGTTCCAAACATGCATTGTTTTGGATGTTGTCAATATTCTCCATGTGATGTTTCCATTAATGCTCATGAGGAGACCCCCATAGTTTCCTCATACATATTAGGAGATCTTGATGCATTCCATACTTTGCATAACTTCCATGATTGCGTGCACCATATGCATTCCATGAATAACAATGCTCTAGATATTTCTCATGATGCATTACATCCTTTGATTCTCCATTATGACATACATCATAACAAACCTCTCATGATGGATGACATGTTTCTATATCACACATCTCATCTATTTGTGCATTGGATATTTTGTGCTAACCAACACATGCATGTGCGCATCATGATGGATGATGTGTACATATACCACGCACACACAATTTTTCCTTTGCCTTTGTTTTGTGTAAGTACTCATGTATACTCGTCAACCTCTCAATCCCAAGAGTTGACGAAACAAGCTCTTGAGAGCAATGATGACTTGGGATCTCGTGGAGTATCCTTACCACCGTTCCCTTCGCGCAAGGACTCTGCGCATCTCTTTTACTTGGCTCTCACACGGCTATGGGCTATATATCACTTGTCACCTTATGCTCATTTTATCGTGTTCACTTTGCATGTTATGCCTCTTTACATGATTTTACCATGCAATTGTGACCCTTGCTTGCATCTACCCATGCTTCACCATTATGATACTCCTATGTGTATTTGCATGCTTGGTGGAGATCCTTGTTGCTATTGCCATGTTTATCATGTGCCCCATGCTATTGATGCTTGTTGTGTTGGGAGAGTCATGATGACCCATTGCTATTTACATATGGCTTCTCACCAATACATTCATGCTATTTTCCTCATATCTTGCTTTCATGCTTGTGATATGTCATGTGCATTATTCATGACCACTATTTGCACACATGACATGATTGCCATGATTCCTTCTAGTATGTTGCATCTTCGCACTACTAGCTTGCTTGACTTGATTGCTATGATTGCTTGCTATGTTGCATCACCCATGTTCCACTATTAATCGCTTTCTTGGGTTGATGACATATATGCTCATGCCTCTCACATGATATATCTTGATCATTGTCTCTTGTGTCCATTAGTTGCCTCTTTCATATCCACTTGTATTGAGTGCAACCATACTATGCTTATTGATCTTGGAGACTTTGACACCTTACTTGTGACGCATGCTTGTTTGATTGAGCCTATTGCATTTGGTTGTTCTCGCATCATATGCCTCCATACTATGCAATACTCCCTTGTCCTTTCTTATGATGAGCATGATGCATACACTTGTTGGGTATCTTACCACACGAGTGATAGGTTTTGCACTTCCGCTAACCTCATTTGTTTTTCTGAGTGTTTTTCATGTTCTTTCGTTTTAAAGGAGTCACAAGGCATTACCGTCATGAGACATATTGGCTATGTGAAGGCTTACATGAAGTGCGACACCAACATTTTCGACATCCTCATAAAGGTGAACTCCATCCCTTTGAGCCATCCTCAAGTTTGCATATTGTATGGGTCACTCTTTCATTGTTGTTTCCTTCTTGTTGTCTACATGATACATCTCGTGAATGGAGGAACGATATTGGAGATTGGCTACATGGACCTTCACATTGAGGAGCGCTCGCACTTATTGGATGCACCTTCGAAACTCCACTCATGCCTCGACATCAAGCTTTGGTACACCAACACCTCCATATTTGTTGATTGTGCTCATACATGTCATGCTCGATGGACATATCATACTCACCACAAGTTTGCACCCCATGCATGGATTGACTCCCATTATGCTTGTCTTGTTGCATCTATTTCCATGTCATCCATGATATATGAGCTTGTGCACTTCCTTAGCAAATTTGTTGTGATCTTCCTTGATGGCATATTCATACATCATGATCATATTGTCGACCATCAATTGCATGATAGCTTACACTTATTGAGCATCCATTGCCATATTCATGCTATTGATAAACCGTCTCACTATGACATCATTTTGCACCCTGGTTGCATTGATCATATTGTCACATCCCCAGTTTAGGCCTTGCTTGTCCTTGCTTTATCATCCATGCATCATGTCTAAATTTCTGAAACTTGAATTGAGGATTGTTGAAACCTCAAAACCTAACTAAAAGAAGGGCAAGCACCCTTTAAATTGCATTCTGTGAATCCAAAGTGCCCTAAAAATAGTTTTGTGAATTTTGGCAAGAGTTATATATCAAACCAAAATTCTGGAATATTTTTAAGGAATTATTTGGTCTCTGAATTTAAATCAATAGTCTATTTGAATTTGGGGATATATTCATAATATATAATGAATATATTTTCAAATGCTTTGAAATGTTTTATGTACTTTTGGAATAGTCCAGAGAGGTAACATAAAATATTTCAGAATGTTTTGGCACTGTTTGAAATTATTTTGAATTTGAAAACAGTGGCAAAATAAAATAAAAAGGGAAACAGAACTGAAAAATTAAAAAAAAGAACATTACTCACCAGGGCCACTTACCTGCGCGGCCAGCCCACCTGGCAGCCCACTGGCCGGCCCAGCACTGTGCTGGCCCGTGCCAGCCACCTGCTTCCTCTCGCCAGGCAGGCAGAGAGGAGCACGCCGACGCGCGCGCGGGCGCCACGCCACCAGGCTGCCTGCCTGCGTCGCCTGGCCACCGCGACGCCTCGCGTCTTCTCCCCGGCGCCGCCCCGACTCCCTGGACCCCCTCGCTCTCTTCCTCTTCCTCGTTCCCCTCCTCTGTCTCGTTCTCTCACGCTCCACCGAACACGCCCACCGCCGCCGTTCGCCGTTGCCGCAACCACCGCCGTCCCGACGATGCCCCGAGCCGCTCCCGAGCTCCTGCGCCTCGTCACCAACCCCCCCACCGAGCCACACGACCGAAAGAGCCCCGGAGCGCCGCCCCGATGTTTTCCCCCTCGTCGGCTACCGAGGATCGCCGTCGTCAAATTCGTCGCCGCTCGTCCTTCCCCGAGCTCGCCGTCCATCCCACGGTCATCTACGTGAGCTTCTGATCATCCTCCCCCTCTCCGTTCCCTCTCTGGCACGCCGTAGCCGCCTCGCGCCTCTCGCCCGACTGCGCCGCCGCCTGCACTCGTCGCCGGTGATGCTCCGGTGACCATTTGGTCCCGGGCATCGCGTCAACACGCTCCCCGCATCGCGTAGAGGCCGTAGGTGCTAGCGCCACGCCGACTAGGCCACCGCAGCCCCGCGCACGAGCTGGCCGAGCTTCAGCCTCCGCCTGGCCTCGTCGCCGGCGAAGCTCCGGCCACTCCCCGGCCAAGCCACCACCATGGCTGGGTGCGGGCGATCACCAGCTGCCCGTAGCTGCCCTCCGCGCAGCAAATGGCGCCCTGTGGGCGAATCCCGCAGCACGCCGCCGCGTCTGTCCTCGCCGGCGGCTAAACGCCGGCGGGTTGACCGCTCCGACCGGCGGGGTTTGACCTCTCTCTCTCACTGACGTGTGGGCCCAGGCGCCTGCTTAATTAGTATTAGGTTAATTAGTGTTAATTAATTTAGTTAATTAGGTGAGCCACTGACATGCGGGCCCCGCTCGGCTAACTAAGTTAGTTAGGGCTAACTAACCCGGTTAGTTGACTGGGTCACTGACCAGTGGACCCCACTGGTCAGGTTTGACCCTGACCAGCCCTGTTGACTTGCTGATGCAAGCATGACGCAGTGCTGATGTCATAATTAATTTTCTGGAATTATTTTAATTCTAAATAATCAGAAAATTCCAGAAAATGCCTAAAACTTCAATAATTCATAGAAAATTAACCGTAACTCCAAATTAAATAAATTATATATGAAAAATTATCAGAAAAATTCAAGGAATCCATCTGTACCATTTTCATGCATGTTAGAACAACTTATCACTACTGTTAGAGCAAATGAAGTGAATGACATTTAAATAATCACATATGGAGTTTGAATTTGAATCTTGGATTCAAACCAACTTCATTTAATCTGGTTTTAGTTGCATTAGCTCAAAACACATTCATGTTGCCATGTCATGATCATGCATCATATTGTAGCATTGCATTGATTGTGTTCTTTCTCAGTTACCGGTGTTTGTCCCCTCTCGATAGACGTGATACCGATGATGTGATCGTTGACACTGATGAAGACTCAATGTTATCTTCAGAAGTGCCAGGCAAGCAAAACCCCCTTGTTCATTCCGATACAATCCCACTCTCTCGCTCCTGCTCTCTTTTACTGCATTAGGACAACATCGATTCATCTGTTACTTGCTGCGGTAGCTGAACCCCTTTATCCTCTGCATGACCTGTCATTCCACAGTAAATAGATGAAACCCACTAGCATGAGTAGGAGTTGTTTGAGCCCTGTTGTGCCTACTCATTCATGCTTGTTTGTCATGCCTGCTACTGCTTAGAGTTGAGTCGGGTCTGAATCATCGGGGATGAATCAGAGGTGTGTGAACATGTCCTACGGTGTGTGAGCTAAGCGTGTGAACACGATTTGGTAAAGGTAGCGGTGAGAGGCCATGTAGGAGTACATGGTGGGTTGTCTCATTGCAGCCGTCCTCAGGAACTGAGTTCTGTGTTTGTGATCCATGATTCAGCTACTACCACGCATTGGGCCCGAAACCAATGGACCCTCTCGGCTTCTTAATCACCCTTGTCCTCTGTCCAGGAGTTGCAAGTAGTTTCTGGTGTTTGTAGTATGCTGGAGGCCGTGCGCAGCGCTGACCGTAGGGGTGGGCTGTGATGCGGTAGGCACGTGGCACGGTGTACCGGGCGCCCGTTTGGTGTCTCGGGAACCCTGTTCACATCGTTTGGGGCTGTGAGCGAAACTCCGGCCGGATCTCCTCATGGATGGAACCCGAATAGGCGATAAACCTGGACTAGAGACTTGAGTGTTTAGGTAGGCCGTGGCCGACACCCACGTTGGGCTTCCGCTTGAAGGTTGCCGAGTACATGTCGTGTAAACGGCGGTAAGTGGTGAGAGCGTGTGTGAAGAAGTACACCCCTGCAGGGTTAATATGATCTATTCGAATAGCCGTGTCCGCGGAAAAGGACTTCTGGGTTGCTTATATCAGTTCATAGACAAGTGAAAGTGGATACTCTAAAATACGCAAGATAAGCGTGAGTGCTATGGATGGCGTTCTCGTAGGGAGACGGGAGCGGATCCATAGTGGTGTATTGATATGGTGAATATGTGGACTCGTGTGCGCCACCTCAAAAGAGTTGCTTGCAGTCGTAGTTTAGGATAGCCACCGAGTCAAAGCTGGCTTGCTGCAGTTAAACCCCACCATCCCCTTGTTGATAATGATGCATATGTAGTTAGTTCTGATGTAAGTCTTGCTGGGTACATTTGTACTCACGTTTGCCTATTTTATGTTTTTGCAGAGAGACTTCGGTCTCGCTAGTAGTTTCACGTGGACTTCGACGTTTAGCTTGATACCTCAGCTACGATCTTGTGCCCTCGGCAGGATCTGATAGATAGTCAGGCTTCTCAGCCTTTTTCATTTATAGTTGTCTGTACTCAGACATGATAGCTTCCGTTTGTGCTTTGACTTGTATGCTCTGAGTGTTGGGTCATGAGACCCATGTTTGTAATATCTCGCTCCTCGGAGCCTAATGAATAAACTACTTGAGTCGTAGAGTCATTTTGTGATGCCATGTTGTATTGCACATATCGAGCATATTGTGTGTATGTTATTGAAATGCTTGGTATGTGTGGGATCTGACCATCTAGTTGTTTATCTTTAGTAGCCTCTCTTACCGGGAAATGTCTCCTAGTGTTTCCACTGAGCCATGGTAGCTTGCTACTGCTCCGGAACACTTAGGCTGGCCGGCATGTGTCCTTCTTCGTTCCTGTGTCTGTCCCTTCGGGGAAATGTCACGCTTTGAGTACCGGAGTCCTGTTAGCCCGCTACAGCCCGGTTTACCGGAGTCCTGCTAGCCCAGTGCTACAGCCCGGACCCACTTGCTGATGACCGACACGTTCGAAGCTGGGTCATGGATGCCTGTCCCTGTAAGTCTGTGCCACTTTGGGTTTACGACTAGTCATGTCAGCCCGGGCTCTTTATCATATGGATGCTAGCGACACTATCATATACGTGAGCCAAAAGGCGCAAACGGTCCCGGGCAAAGGTAAGGCGACACCCGTGGGAACACCGTGCGTGAGGCCGCAAAGTGATATGAAGTGTTACCGGCTAGATCGATGTGACATCGAGTCGGGGTCCTGACAGCGTTGGTATCAGAGCCTGACTGCCTGTAGGATTACCAAGCCAAACTGGTCGAAGTTGAGTCTAGAAATTCTTTAGTTATATAAGGGAATTGATTGTGGGATGGAACGTAAGGCTCTTTTTACTCCTTATACCTTATGCCCTTCTGATCTGAGTCATCATCTTATCTTCTACGGGGATTAAGAACTAGGATATCTCTTCTTTCTATTAGGATCACGTGTTACTAATCAGTAGACCTATAAGATTGTTGGATTTAAGCCTCAGTTCAGTTCTACCTTCTGTATGTTAATTATTGATCTCGAGACCTTGATATTGTGCTTCTGAGTGCTTATGCCACCATTTTTGTGAATGTCTCAAATCTTTTCTGAGCGTTTACAGCCGTTATGCTGTCCGAGTCATCCCAGGTTTCTAAATAGTCCGATGCATTTGCAAATCCCTTCCTTCTGTTTCCAATGTTCCCATGGGCCAGATTAACCACACTAATCGGTGTGTTGAGGTAATTATTGCCTCGACATATATGTTGGAATTATTATTATGACCCTAGGTGTCTTAGGGGATCATCTAGTGGTCTAACCATGATTTGTGTCCTAGTGTGAGGATCTGGCCATCATTCTCGAAAGCATCCCGTGATGCTACTTAGTAATAGGTATTCTGTTTCTGGGTTTTGAACCCGAGATTCACTCTACTTAAATCATGTTGATAGTGTTGCTAGTTCCTTCAGGATATTAGTAAACCTTGCATTAGTCCTCGAGGTCCGTGGTATTTCCTTCTTCCAAATACTATGAACCGCTTATGGCAGATGTTTATTGGATCAAAAGATCACAATTAGAGTACTCTTGAGGAGTTCTCCATCCATAAATCGTGACTCTGCCAGTTCTACCTTTCTGCATGGGTTATCTGGAAGAAATATGTGGAATTCGTTCGACATGCTAAACCATGCATCCACAACTCAGAAAATCGTATGTTCCTTTGAGTTGTCCCTCTTTAGTTGTCTTCTGACCCTCGTCTATCAATTGATAGTCAAGAGTATGCGTGCGTTCGTCTATCGATGCCTATTACTCTTGTGGTCTGTCAAGCCATTCTATCGCAGAATGACTAGGAGAAACAAACTCCGGTACCTCTTCCATATCTAGGATTGGGTCAAAGAAGTTGTGCCCCGCAGATCAAATTGCTAATCCAGCTTTCGTTCTGTTCTACCTAGGAGTATTACCATCTTTAAATCGGGATTGTTATAGGAATTGCACCCCATCCTATGAACTCCTGGTACAGTGATACTTCTTGCCGTCATTAGTCATTCCTCGGTCTTCGTGTTGTTGCAACCGGAATACCGACAAATGAATTGTGATGTGTGAAATCAATACTGCTAGCAACTCTGTTGCTTGGTAGTTAAAGGATAATAATTTCATTCTTAGTATGTTGGTTTTCGAATCATCCTTCTAAGACTGATCGTGCTACCTAGTCCTTATTTCGGTGCACCCTTCGATTGATGAGTTAGGATCTTGTCCAGTCCTCACTCATTTGATCATATCGTCTTGCCCTCAAAAGCAAGATTTTTCTCGAGCTTAGTAACATACCGATGGCTCGTGATTTTCTGAATATCTTCTCAGAAGTATTACCAGGTTGTCACCTGACCGCTATGTTGAGCTCGTGATCAAGTTGGTTTCTTGTGAACCACCCTTTCTCCAAAAATCGGTGTTAGATATCCCTGAGCTAGTTGGTTAAGCTGGACAACAACTTGGAGAGTTGGAAGATAAAAACTTGTCTGACTTAGTTCGTTCCAAAGGGATATTCTTGTGTAGTGTGTGTTGAAGAAAGATGATATCTTCATCGATTGGTCCCTGTGATCAGTTGCTGGACCTATTGTCTTATCAATCCTTTGATTTGAGTGTGGGCTATCGTCAAATCAAGTCAGAACCAACGATGTTCGTAATGTTGTCTTACTCGTGGTTGATCCCTCGAGCATACACCATTACATCTTTGGTCTGACCAATACTATCACCGTGTTCACATGATGGTGGAAGTCCAGTGATATGGAAATTCCGATGAGTTGCTGTTGAGCCCATCAGTAGCATTTTGTCTCCCCCCATGAATCATGTTGAACATCAACCTAGTGTTGGAAACTTGTGTAAGCATTTCTTCGTGTTTCGTTCATGAAGCATATGTTTGAATGAAAGTAGTGATTTTCCCTAATTCATGTGCATATGATGCAAGTTGCCGCCATGAATTTGAGGAAGATTGTTTTGTTTTCCTGGAATAATTTCAAATCAGTCATGTACACGTGCGAAGAATTCTGTGGTTTGAAGACTTGCAACCTTCAATCTATATGTGTCCCTAGCACACCATGCCACTGATTGAATTGTTCAAGGAGAAGAAGTTCCTTCTTAAGAGTATACCTTATGCAAGGACTTCGATATCCTCGATGATGGTTCCCCTCCTGAATTCGGTAGTGTTTTATTATAAGACTACTTTGTGGTCATGCTTGTCTTGGACAACATGTTCACATGTTTGTAGCAGAACCAGCTCATGTTTTGGAGCTTGCTATCGTAGTTCATCTCCCGAGAATCCCGCAACGTCATTTCGTCGATTTGTGTTGCAAACTTTCATTTTTCTTCCTAGACTCGATGAGTCTGGAATATCCGGACACCAACCAGATCTGAATCTCAGGCAGATATGATGGATGGAACATCTCCCAAGAACTATAATATTGAAAATAGGCCACCTCCCCATAGGGATTTTGTAGGGTTTACTCCCTAGTTGCCCCTATGGATTTTTATGATTTGTTGTGTTCCCGAAGTCCGACCTTTACTTGATGTTCTAGTTATCAAACCGTATCTATGAATGGGATACACTAGCACATCAAGGAGAACATTAGAAGCGGAGTGCTAAATGTCTCTCGGTCGATCATCCAGATTTTGTTCCTTGGTTTCGCTAAGGTGTAATCTGAGAAGGTGTTATCTTCCTTTGCATCTGCATCCTCCATCACCATTCATCATGGTAGTAAGTTGTGTTACCGGACCCTTGACACGGATGTTGGTAAAACCTTGATGAATATGGAAATGCTCAAGTTCTTGAGAGCACGCACAAGCGCTACGTGTTATCCTCGGCACTAGCTGGGTTGCTCTCAGTTCCCTCGGCAATGCTATGACCTATTCAAACAGTGAATTCACTCTCTATTGTTGGGTTCTTCCCCAGTTACTAGAATCATTCCCCGCATTTGCATTTGGTTCCCAGCTTGCACCGCCAATGTGCCATTCTACCATGGGTCTCTTCCATTTCCGGTGATAAGCAAAATTCATCCATTACGTTGTCTTCAACAAGGTAATCCACATCATCCAAGTTTGAGTATGCCATTCTACTAACCCCCTCCAAATGATCGCTTGTGATTACCTTAGGCTGGTATAAAGAGTTCCAATGATCTCTGAATCAAAAGTAATTCTTTTTGCCACTTAAGATAACACTCTACGATCACCTTCTCCAGGATGTTTCATCATGGTATCATGGCAACTCAACTCCTCGCTACGTTGACAATCGTTTACCACCTTCTTAAGCGTGAAATTGTTGTCTACCTAGTGTACCCTCGTCATCTGTTCCACTCCATCCCTCTAGAGGTGTGCTTCGTCTCTCAGCTCGAGAGATATTGTTATGTCTCATTCCGTGAGTTGTTCGATCTTCGAGAAGATCGACCCTTCTAGAGTCTCCTTCTTCCCCCCCCCCTGTCATGTTGACAGGATTTCTCAGAGCAAGACGACAAGACAATGATGGTGATTGAATCAACGTTCAACTGAAGTGCACCCTGGAACGTGAAGATTATACTAGTTGCGTTTTCCCTTCACCTTATCCTACGCTTGAATCTCGAGACGAGATTCTTGTTTAGTGGGGGTGAGTTGTCACATCCCCAGTTTAGGCCTTGCTTGTCCTTGCTTTATCATCCATGCATCATGTCTAAATTTCTGAAACTTGAATTGAGGATTGTTGAAACCTCAAAACCTAACTAAAAGAAGGGCAAGCACCCTTTAAATTGCATTCTGTGAATCCAAAGTGCCCTAAAAATAGTTTTGTGAATTTTGGCAAGAGTTATATATCAAACCAAAATTCTGGAATATTTTTAAGGAATTATTTGGTCTCTGAATTTAAATCAATAGTCTATTTGAATTTGGGGATATATTCATAATATATAATGAATATATTTTCAAATGCTTTGAAATGTTTTATGTACTTTTGGAATAGTCCAGAGAGGTAACATAAAATATTTCAGAATGTTTTGGCACTGTTTGAAATTATTTTGAATTTGAAAACAGTGGCAAAATAAAATAAAAAGGGAAACAGAACTGAAAAATTAAAAAAAAGAACATTACTCACCAGGGCCACTTACCTGCGCGGCCAGCCCACCTGGCAGCCCACTGGCCGGCCCAGCACTGTGCTGGCCCGTGCCAGCCACCTGCTTCCTCTCGCCAGGCAGGCAGAGAGGAGCACGCCGACACGCGCGCGGGCGCCACGCCACCAGGCTGCCTGCCTGCGTCGCCTGGCCACCGCGACGCCTCGCGTCTTCTCCCCGGCGCCGCCCCGACTCCCTGGACCCCCTCGCTCTCTTCCTCTTCCTCGTTCCCCTCCTCTGTCTCGTTCTCTCACGCTCCACCGAACACGCCCACCGCCGCCGTTCGCCGTTGCCGCAACCACCGCCGTCCCGACGATGCCCCGAGCCGCTCCCGAGCTCCTGCGCCTCGTCACCAACCCCCTCACCGAGCCACACGACCGAAAGAGCCCCAGAGCGCCGCCCCGATGTTTTCCCCCTCGTCGGCTACCGAGGATCGCCGTCGTCAAATTCGTCGCCGCTCGTCCTTCCCCGAGCTCGCCGTCCATCCCACGGTCATCTACGTGAGCTTCTGATCATCCTCCCCCTCTCCGTTCCCTCTCTGGCACGCCGTAGCCGCCTCGCGCCTCTCGCCCGACTGCGCCGCCGCCTGCACTCGTCGCCGGTGATGCTCCGGTGACCATTTGGTCCCGGGCATCGCGTCAACACGCTCCCCGCATCGCGTAGAGGCCGTAGGTGCTAGCGCCACGCCGACTAGGCCACCGCAGCCCCGCGCACGAGCTGGCCGAGCTTCAGCCTCCGCCTGGCCTCGTCGCCGGCGAAGCTCCGGCCACTCCCCGGCCAAGCCACCACCATGGCTGGGTGCGGGCGATCACCAGCTGCCCGTAGCTGCCCTCCGCGCAGCAAATGGCGCCCTGTGGGCGAATCCCGCAGCACGCCGCCGCGTCTGTCCTCGCCGGCGGCTAAACGCCGGCGGGTTGACCGCTCCGACCGGCGGGGTTTGACCTCTCTCTCTCACTGACGTGTGGGCCCAGGCGCCTGCTTAATTAGTATTAGGTTAATTAGTGTTAATTAATTTAGTTAATTAGGTGAGCCACTGACATGCGGGCCCCGCTCGGCTAACTAAGTTAGTTAGGGCTAACTAACCCGGTTAGTTGACTGGGTCACTGACCAGTGGACCCCACTGGTCAGGTTTGACCCTGACCAGCCCTGTTGACTTGCTGATGCAAGCATGACGCAGTGCTGATGTCATAATTAATTTTCTGGAATTATTTTAATTCTAAATAATCAGAAAATTCCAGAAAATGCCTAAAACTTCAATAATTCATAGAAAATTAACCGTAACTCCAAATTAAATAAATTATATATGAAAAATTATCAGAAAAATTCAAGGAATCCATCTGTACCATTTTCATGCATGTTAGAACAACTTATCACTACTGTTAGAGCAAATGAAGTGAATGACATTTAAATAATCACATATGGAGTTTGAATTTGAATCTTGGATTCAAACCAACTTCATTTAATCTGGCTTTAGTTGCATTAGCTCAAAACACATTCATGTTGCCATGTCATGATCATGCATCATATTGTAGCATTGCATTGATTGTGTTCTTTCTCAGTTACCGGTGTTTGTCCCCTCTCGATAGACGTGATACCGATGATGTGATCGTTGACACTGATGAAGACTCAATGTTATCTTCAGAAGTGCCAGGCAAGCAAAACCCCCTTGTTCATTCCGATAAAATCCCACTCTCTCGCTCCTGCTCTCTTTTACTGCATTAGGACAACATCGATTCATCTGTTACTTGCTGCGGTAGTTGAACCCCTTTATCCTCTGCATGACCTGTCATTCCACAGTAATTAGATGAAACCCACTAGCATGAGTAGGAGTTGTTTGAGCCCTGTTGTGCCTACTCATTCATGCTTGTTTGTCATGCCTGCTACTGCTTAGAGTTGAGTCGGGTCTGAATCATCGGGGATGAGTCAGAGGTGTATGAACATGTCCTACGGTGTGTGAGCTAAGCGTGTGAACACGATTTGGTAAAGGTAGCGGTGAGAGGCCATGTAGGAGTACATGGTGGGTTGTCTCATTGCAGCCGTCCTCAGGAACTGAGTTCTGTGTTTGTGATCCATGATTCAGCTACTACCACGCATTGGGCCCGAAACCAATGGACCCTCTCGGCTTCTTAATCACCCTTGTCCTCTGTCCAGGAGTTGCAAGTAGTTTCTGGTGTTTGTAGTATGCTGGAGGCCGTGCGCAGCGCTGACCGTAGGGGTGGGCTGTGATGCGGTAGGCACGTGGCACGGTGTACCGGGCGCCCGTTTGGTGTCTCGGGAACCCTGTTCACATCGTTTGGGGCTGTGAGCGAAACTCCGGCCGGATCTCCTCATGGATGGAACCCGAATAGGCGATAAACCTGGACTAGAGACTTGAGTGTTTAGGTAGGCCGTGGCCGACACCCACGTTGGGCTTCCGCTTGAAGGTTGCCGAGTACATGTCGTGTAAACGGCGGTAAGTGGTGAGAGCGTGTGTGAAGAAGTACACCCCTGCAGGGTTAATATGATCTATTCGAATAGCCGTGTCCGTGGAAAAGGACTTCTGGGTTGCTTATATCAGTTCATAGACAAGTGAAAGTGGATACTCTAAAATACGCAAGATAAGCGTGAGTGCTATGGATGGCGTTCTCGTAGGGAGACGGGAGCGGATCCATAGTGGTGTATTGGTTGGTGAATATGTGGACTCGTGTGCGCCACCTCAAAAGAGTTGCTTGCAGTCGTAGTTTAGGATAGCCACCGAGTCAAAGCTGGCTTGCTGCAGTTAAACCCCACCATCCCCTTGTTGAAAATGATGCATATGTAGTTAGTTCTGATGTAAGTCTTGCTGGGTACATTTGTACTCACGTTTGCCTATTTTATGTTTTTGCAGAGAGACTTCGGTCTCGCTAGTAGTTTCACGTGGACTTCGACGTTTAGCTTGATACCTCAGCTACGATCTTGTGCCCTCGGCAGGATCTGATAGATAGTCAGGCTTCTCAGCCTTTTTCATTTATAGTTGTCTGTACTCAGACATGATAGCTTCCGTTTGTGCTTTGACTTGTATGTTCTGAGTGTTGGGTCATGAGACCCATGTTTGTAATATCTCGCTCCTCGGAGCCTACTGAATAAACTACTTGAGTCGTAGAGTCATTTTGTGATGCCATGTTGTATTGCACATATCGAGCATATTGTGTGTATGTTATTGAAATGCTTGGTATGTGTGGGATCTGACCATCTAGTTGTTTATCTTTAGTAGCCTCTCTTACCGGGAAATGTCTCCTAGTGTTTCCACTGAGCCATGGTAGCTTGCTACTGCTCCGGAACGCTTAGGCTGGCCGGCATGTGTCCTTCTTCGTTCCTGTGTCTGTCCCTTCGGGGAAATGTCACGCTTTGAGTACAGGAGTCCTGTTAGCCCGCTACAGCCCGGTTTACCGGAGTCCTGCTAGCCCAGTGCTACAGCCCGGACCCACTTGCTGATGACCGACACGTTCGAAGCTGGGTCATGGATGCCTGTCCCTGTAAGTCTGTGCCACTTTGGGTTTACGACTAGTCATGTCAGCCCGGGCTCTTTATCATATGGATGCTAGCGACACTATCATATACGTGAGCCAAAAGGCGCAAACGGTCCCGGGCAAAGGTAAGGCGACACCCGTGGGAACACCGTGCGTGAGGCCGCAAAGTGATATGAAGTGTTACCGGCTAGATCGATGTGACATCGAGTCGGGGTCCTGACACATATTTACAACACATTCGTGTGCACAATGATTGCATTTCCTCCCATGAATGCTTTGCCCATCATTCTAGATCATCTTGATAAGCTTCATGCGCTTTGTCACGACCAATCTTGCCGCATGGACTCATTCTTGCATGATGGACACTTTGTGTGCGCTAACCATTGTATTTCCGAGTGTTACTTGTGTTTGCTATTTTTGCATGTCTATCACTCTGGTGACACCTTGGACTACTTGGATTGTGCAATGCCTTCATCGATGTCCAACTACAAGTGAGTCCACGACAATCGTTTCCATGGTGATGAGGATCACGATCCGAGGTCGGATCTTTCCCAAGGGGGGGGGGAGATGATGCGGAGCATCCCACGTTCATCCCCATGTACACTCCGACTACTCTCCAAATCCCAAGAGGACTTACGATGAGACCTCAACTATATGCCATTGGACACAAGGTGAACTCGCTCCTTTCTGAACATTCACTTTCTACATGTGAGACATGGCTAGTACCTCCAACGTGTGTTCTATGCATGATCAGGTACTTGGAGGAAAGCCACGAAGCCACCACATCCAACGGAAGAGCTAGCGAGGATGCCAAGTACAAGGACCAAGAGACGAAGCTGCCCGAAGCTACAGTCACCGGACGACCGGCCCAGCCTGGACGTCCGGCCCCTGAAGACCCGAGCCAAATCTGTGGAAGACCGGAGCAAACGGACGACCGGCGACCGGACGACCGGAATTCATCAGACGTCCGGTGCCCGTGGACCCGAGCCAAATGAACGGAAGTCCAAAGACCTACGGACGCCCAGACCCCCGCAATCCTCCAGACGACCGGCACCTGTCGGACGTCCGACGCCCGTGCGTCCGCCCGTGTCTTGGGCCGAAGCCACTTACCCTTTCATTCACTTAGACTATAAATAGACCTCTCCCACCTCCTAGCTAGGGTTAGCTTTGTGATAGCTCGTTTGAGATAGAGCATAGCTCATCCGTACCAGATCTACTCCACGTGAGGGACCGTGCCTCTTCGAAGAAGATCCATTCAGATTCAAGGCCTCCATTCGGATAAGACAATCAAGACCTCCTCACGGAGAAGAACGGTTACTCGTGTATCTTACCTTTGTTGATTTTGGAGCATGTGTTACCTTGTGCTTTCGGTTATCTAGCCCTTGTGTGATCGATTCCTTGTCGGTTGAGTGATTCTCTCGTTTCTCCCCGTGTTTTCCTTTGTATTCTTCCGCGCGTTCTTCGTATTTCTCCGTAGGATCCACTCCAAACGTGAAAGATCGTCTCCATAGGGTTCCGCCCTACATCATAATACCCTACTTCCTGCTTGATTGATCTTGATGATATGAGTATTACAAGAGTTGATCTACCACGAGATCATAGAGGCTAAACCCTAGAAGCTAGCCTATGGTATGATTGTTGTTGTCCTACGGATTAAACCCTTCGATTTATATAGACACCGGAGGGGATTAGGGTTACACAGAGTCGGTTACAGAGAAGGAGATCTATCATCCGAATCGCCAAGCTTGCCTTCCGCGCAAAGGAGAGTCCCATCTGGACACGGGACAAAGTCTTCAATCTTCTATCTTCATAGTCCAACAGTCCGGCCAAAGTACATAGTTAGGCTGTCCGGATACCCCCTTATCCAGGACTCCCTCAGTAGCCCCTGAACCAGGCTTCAATGATGATGAGTCCGACGCGCAGATTGTCTTCGGCATTGCAAGGCGGGTTCTTCTCCAAATCTAGAGTATCTGTCGTGGCGAACAGTGTCCGACCTCCCATTAATGTTGTACTCCTCGGCTTCTGTGCTTCAATAATGGCTATCTCCACGTGTCAAGTAAATACGAGAAGTCGGGGCATTTTTACATTTGCCACCCTGACCCTGTAAGTCAACCATCTATTTGAAGAGACGGTTATCCTCATATCCAAATCACACCATCTTCCTCCCAGCAAGCATTCAACAGAGCGTGCCCGGGAAAAGCTACTCCATCATGGCTGGCCGCCAAAGCTCCTCCTCTCGCACCCTTAGCTCTGAGCCAGGTGATTGGGAAAAGTGTTCTGTCCCTCATAGCCGATTAGTGGAGTTGCAGACCCAGGGGTTCCTCCCACCTGCATACATGGTCCCCGTCCGAGCCGGACTAGCCACCTATAATGGCGGGGAGCAGGCGGAGAACTTTCCGAACCCACCTAGAGGGGAGCGGATATGCGTTGTCCCATATTTGCTGAGAGGGCTTGGGTTTCCAATCCACCCATTCCTATGCAAGCTCCTGGAGTTCTACAGTCTCCAGCTGCACAACTTCACTCCTGCCTCCATACTGCACATCGCAGGGTATGTTGCCTTCTGCGAGCTCTTCCTAGGCTGCGAAGCTCATTTCGAGTTATGGAAGAGGCTATTTTGCCTCGTCCCTCGCAATCAGGAGGGATCTATATATCAAGTGGGCGAAGCCGAAATATGGCGCATCGCTCAGGCCGGATACCTGTTCGGCACTCTGAAGAAGGCATCCGAAGACTGGCCCTTGGAGTTATTTTATGTAGATGATGTTCCCCTTCCAGACCCAGTCCGGACGGGCCTTCCCGAGTTTACCAACGCCCCGCTGAAGAAACGCCAAAACTGGTGCCCACGGAGCCCCCAGGAGGAAGACGACAGAGAGGTCCTCTATCTGATGGGCAGGATAAAATTCTGGCCAAATCAGGATTGACAATGATAGAGGTTATGTCAATATGCATCATGCGGGGGTGCAGCCACTTCAATATCGGGGGAAACCCATGTGGCACTTCAACAGACAAGACGACGCCACCCGCTGCGGTCGTAAAGGTCCTGACTCCGCCACCGCACTGGCAAAAATATTGTCCGATTTGTACAAAGGGGAAGAAGAGGAGTTCCTCCGCATTAAGCCGTGGGATGGATTTTCCATGTACAACCCCCTAAGCTGGGTAAGCTGTCATTCCTTACTCGACTCTATTCATATCTGTGTCCTTTGTCACCAATCATTTATCTTGCTATTTTCAAAGCAGCAACTGAGAAGGGCCGTGTAAGAGTTCAATAGCCCACCTCCGCAGCCAGAGGATCCTGGTCGGGCTCTCGACCCCGGACTTGAAGAAGATCCGGATATATCTGTGGAGCTTATAGACGGGACATTTTATCAAGCAAGCCGCGACGGTGCTTTAGTGGACATCCTTGCTGATTATCCCGGGCTGCTCCCAGTGTTGAACGTAAGTAAAGCCAGAGCCCTAAATTCCGAATTATGTCATGCCTTAAGCGCACATGTTGTATTTTTGCAGAAACGGCCATCAGGACGCCGTGCCGAGCCCACGGGGGCTCATCATTAAAGGGCATGCGGTCCGGGCAGGCGTAAGAGGAAGGCGGTTAGAACTGAGGCACCGGGGCAGAGGTACAAATTGGACTTGCTCTATGATTATCTTTGCCGAAATGTGACAGTTTGCATTGCGTCCTGGGAGGAAAAACATCCGCCGGACTACATCCGGATCCCCTGCCGGCCACGCCTCAAGCAGCCGGATTCCTGAAGCGGACTCACGGGTGGAGGCTGATGTGGGGGCAACGCCGAATTACCCTCCCACACAAGATATGTACATGCTTTCCGCTTCAAACTCCGAAGTGAGGAGTGCCATGAATCACCGGCGCAGACGGGCCGTACTCCGCAATGGTATTTTCTCCGAGGAGGCTTTCGATGCCTTCAACTCCGGAGACGCATATATTCGCGCTGCTCAAGATGGACTTGCCAGAGCAACAGACCAGTATGCGAAGGATATACGGGTGAGAAAATCTGATAAGTATGTGTAGTAGTAGCCCCTGAGACTTGAAACAATTGGCACAACTAATTTAAGGATCATTGTATGCATAGGTTCTTATAGAGAAGAATACCCATTTATCTCAAGAACTGGAGGAATGTAAGACCCAGCTGAAGGCCGCTGTTGCCGAACAAGAGGAATCAAAAAGGGCCTCTTCTGGTAAGACTAACCTTGTACCAGTTATTTATTCGGCATGGTTTATAAATCTAACAAGAGATGCTGCAGACAATCCCGGGGAGAATCCAAAGATTGTGGAAGATAATGAGCCACATCTGCGAAGTCAGCTGAAGGCGGGCGAGCATGTGCTGATGAAGGCTATTCGAGAGAGAAATAATCTCCAAGATGCTAATATCCGACCGAGCGTCGAATTAAAAGATGTTCGGGCTCAGCTTGCTGACTTCATGAAGGAGAAGAGGAGGCTTTGACGCGGTATTTAAGTAAGTGCTTAAACAAACTGTAGTATAGTTCGGCGAGGAAGCGTTTTGACAGAGTTATGTCTGCAAGTATGATGACGGGCCGTCCTGAAGAGGAGATGCCCGGATCCACAGGCGATATGCTGCAAGATCTTTCACAGCTGCACAAACGAGCGCGGCAGGTGATGCAGGGTATTGCCAAGGCCTTGTGGCCATCCGCTTCCTTGTCAGGAGGCATGAGCGAGCTTGTGGAGATGCTCAGAGGAGCACGGAGGCGCTTCCGGTTATGGAAGATATCAGCCTGCCGACAAGGTGCAAGGGAAGCCTGTGCCATGGTGAAGACGCGATACGCCAAGGCTGACCCGAACCATATGGCCGAAGTCAGACCGGTGGGGGCAGATGGATAAGAGATACCTGTAAGTCTGGTATATGACCAAGTAGCGTTAGCAACAAAGTATTCCCAACAGGATTGTAAGCTAGACAGCCTGTTGGATGGTATAGAGGAAGAATATAGCCAATCTAAGTGACTATGTAATTTAAATGGACCTATGTAGTCCCTAGCCGGATTGAAAATCATTTGTCATGGCGGACCTTTTCGCTTCAGCCCCTGGACCCGATAGTCCGGAGTGTATCCGAATACCCGCACAGTTATGAAAACCCGGGGTATGCATGGAAACCAGGCGTAGTGGTCATAAGTGCTTGAACAGACAAGTACCCAAGTAGTTATGTTATATTACATGGATAGCAAGAAACATCTTCCAGAGAGAATAGTTCTGTTAGGGGTTCCTTTCTCAGGGTGCACATGCATCGATGTGCATGTCTAAACTGCGAACAGAAGCGCGGGAAACAAAACATCTGGGGATTCACGTTGTAATAAATGAAAACATCTTTTGTTCATTGACCGAATATTCCCTTAAGAATGCTAGCTTTTGGCTTCACCCAGTCTGAGGTACACATCCGGCTGAACCGGCAGTAACAATCACAGAGGTGCTCCCCTTATGCCCTAGCCGAATTAACGGGAACGTAGGGCATAAACACAAGAGCCAGGCAACCCAGCATGGCCAAAACTTAAGTCATATCGATGCATATAATGGTGAAAAAAGGCACATATGGAAAGAAAACGCATATGTGGCTGGCAGGGAGCCATTAAAGTGGTTATATTTAGCTTCCGTATAGGAAGCCCCCAGGTATAGTGTGCACGCATAGTGCGGCCGGAGTGATCAAAGCATCCGTACCGTTTTGTAAGGCTATGTGTGAAAAGGAAAAGTAGGCGAGAAAGGAAGGAAGAGAACATAATTGAAGAGGCGGAGGTGAGGAGACGAACCCTGAGTTCGGCACTAGGCGTAGAATCTTCGGAGTCTGGCCGCATTCCATGGGTTCGGCTCGAGTCTGTTATCAGATGCACTGTGCAGACGGTACGCTCCCCCGGTGAGAACTTTATCAATGATGAAGGGACCCTCCCACTTGGGTTTGAGCTTGTCCTTCTTCTTCTCAGGGAGGCGTAGAACTAGTTCGCCAATGTTATAAGTTTTGGCTCGTACTTCTCTGCTTTGATACCTTCGAGCATGTTGCTGATAGAATGCGGAACGGGCTTTTGCTACGTCATGCTCCTCCTCCAGAGCATCTAAGTTGTCCTGCGGATCTAGCTCGGCTTCCTTCTCTTGATACATGCGCACGCTAGGTGAGTCATGGATTATGTCGGAGGGTAGCACTGCTTCTGCACCGTACACCATAGAAATGGTGTGTATCTAGTGGTACGATTCGGCATGGTTCGCAGCCCCAGAGTACGGAGTCGAGCTCCTCGACCCAATGTGTGTCTGATTCTTTCAAGGATCGCACTAGTCTGGGTTTGATGCCGCTCATGATGAGACCATTTGCACATTCGACTTGACCGTTTGTTTGGGGGTGATAGACAGAGGCATAATCGAGCTTAATGCCCATGTTGTCGCACCAAGTTTTCACCTCATCGGCTCTGAAATTTGAGCCATTGTCAGTGATGATGTTGTGGGGGACACCATAACGGTGTACGACCCCTGATATGAAGTCTATCACTGGTCCGGATTCGGCCGTTTTAACTGGTTTGGCTTCTATCCATTTGGTGAACTTGTCCACCATGACCAATAAGTATTTTTTCTTATGGCTTCCCCCTTTGAGACGTCTGACCATATCCAGCCCCCAGACCGCGAAGGGCCAAGTTATGGGGATTGTTTGGAGTGCGGTAGGGGGCATATGGCTCTGATTGGCGACGAGTTGGCAACCAACGCAATGTTGGACAAGGTCCTGTGCAACTGCTCGGGCTGTCGGCCAGTAAAAACCTGTACGGAAGGCCTTGCTTAAAAGTGCCCGAGCTGCAGCTTGGTGCCCGCCGAGTCCGGAATGGATTTCAGATAAGAGCTGCGGCCCTTCCTCTTCGGAGATGCATCTTTGGAGCACTCCGGTAGATGTGGAGGCTCATATGGTGCATCCAATTAGTAAATAAATATAATATTAGATATAAGATAGGATACTCCGTTGAGGCTGGTAAGGAAAATCGGATGATAAAAAATACTGCTCGCGAGGATTAACGTGGAGGCTCATATGGTGCATCCAATTATAGTAAATATAAGATAAGATACTGCGTTGATAATGACAAGTCTATACACATAACTGTTGTTCATTTGATAGTATATGGAGTATGTTCTTTCAAAGGAAGTATATAATATTTGTTCATTTGATATTACAGAGTTTGTAGTATGGATCATGGAGTATGCTAGTTTAGTGGAGGTGCTTTTGATATAAAATATATTTAGAGTTGTAGCCATCTTGTATTTCAAAAATCACAGAACAAGAAAGAATCTCATCTGAGGGAGAGCAAGAGGTGCGAGGGTTAGTACACTTGGTTGTAGGGTATATATTCTCTATATTTTTTATTTGACACTCTTAACTTTTGCAATTTCGCCAGTTGGAGCAGATGTTGATAGACATATGCTTGGAACATTTTGATCAAGGAAAAGGTTTATATGCTAAAAAAGATGTTTTGGTAAGTTAATTCTATATTGTAACTATGAATAACTTAGTTCATGGCGACCATAGCACTACGAAAAAGATTTTTTGGTATGTTAATTCTATGGATTACTTTATAGGTGAAAATATTTGATGCCATCAAACATCGCCAGAGAACTAGAAATTTGACTGTAATTGTATCAGATCTGGGAGAAGGCATTGTCATACATTCTCATGTTGTGCAGTTCTCACCAACCTGAAAGCAATCAAGCATCATCACTACAAAAAAATACACTTCCGTGATG
Organism: Triticum aestivum; assembly: GCF_018294505.1. Taxonomy (NCBI): domain Eukaryota; kingdom Viridiplantae; phylum Streptophyta; class Magnoliopsida; order Poales; family Poaceae; genus Triticum; species Triticum aestivum. The sequence goes on along the minus strand of NC_057807.1, from coordinate 341,893,234 downwards.
ATACGTGTTTGTCACAGTAGGTCGCATTTTTTGTCATGCATGTACATCAAGATAGTCATACCTGTGCTGTCGTAGAAGTGTTCCATGACATTACCAAAATTATCATCACGGAAGTGTCCACTTCCATGACGATAAATCGCGCATCACAGAACTGCTTTCGTCAAGGGTGACCGACACGTGGCATCCACCGTAACGGAACGCCGTTAAGCTATCGGGTCGGGTTTTGGATCCGATAACTCATTAACAGCCCCGACCAATGGGGATTTTCCACGTGTAAAATCATCATTGGCTGGAGGAAACACGTGTCGGCTCACCATTGGGACATATGTCATCCACTCATTGGACAGAAGGCGCCTATGATACGTCGACACATGGCACGGCCCAATAGAGGCCCATTCCTGTGAAAAGGCCAGCCCGTTTGACTTGGTCAAAAGGTGGCAGGCCGGCCCACGGAAAGCCTGTTAATGGCCTGTTCGCATATAGCCCATTTACAGCCCGCTAACCGAGGGCCCGTTACGCCCTATTCGAATTAGGCCCAGTAGCGTCATCTGGGCCGTCCAATATTATTCAGCCCATTTTAACTTCCGGCCCATGTGTGGCCCATGACTTCTTTCGGCCCATATGAGGACCTTTGTAATTCTTGGCCCATTAATGGCCCGTTGTGAAACTGGCCCGTAATGAATAGTGTATCACTTTATACCAATTAATGGCCCGTTATTCCATTGGGCTGTTTCCAGCCCAAGTTATCTTTCGGCCTTCTCAGGGCCCATTGATTCTTGGGTTCATTTGCAGCATTCGGTTACATACGGCATGTTACTATCATTTTCTGCTTGTGGGGCAAATTCAGCCCGTCGTTATAGTCGGCCCGTTTGCGGACCGTTAATACGTTGGGCCGTTTTCATGTCAAAAAACCCGTTGGGCTATTTTCATAGAGTTATCAAATACGGCCTATTAACGGCCCGTTATGGTCCACGAATAGTACGGCCCATGATTGGTGAAATGATGATACGCCCCGTAGAAGGCCCATGGATCCTACGGCCCGTATGAGGCCCATGGATGGTACGGACCGTAAAGGCCCATGGACCCTACGGCCCGTAGAAGGCCCATGGATCCTACAGCCCGTATGAGGCCCATGGATGGTACGGACCATAAAGGCCCATGGACCCTACGACCCGTAGAAGGCCCATTGATCCCTAAGGCCCGTATAGAAGGCCGATGGATCCTACGACCCATATAGAAGTCCAATGGTCCTATGGCCGAACGAAGGCCCATGGATCATACGGCATGCAGGAGGCCCATGGTTACAACAGTCCGTGTGTTGCCATGATTATTTTGGCCTAGTTACCAAAAATAGGCTATTGTGGCCACTAGAAAAACACAGAAAAAGAACTGCAGTGACTACAAGCAAACAACTAAACAAGACAATAAGGAAATAAATAAGCAAGCAATTAAGTCTAGCCTATTACTGCTATTACACATATTACATCCACTGGGCATCAAAGTTCGCCACCAGTGTAAATATAGGGAACAAAGCAGTATATTACATACACTTGGCCGTCAAAATTGGCCACCAGTGCAAATAAACGCGGCAGCAAAACAAGAGCATAACTGAAACAACTTCAGAAGAGCTCAAGAAACATTATCCTGGGTATCCACCATGCTGGCAATAAGCTTAGCAAGCTGATTAGCTTTGTCCTGTTTGGCGCTAAAATCCTCCAACGCTTGCTGTTGCACCAGAAAGTATGCATCTGAATGCTCTAGGGACTTCCGCAGTCCTTCCGCTTCTTGTCACAGCACAGCTGATCGATGTCTTTCAGCTTGTAGTTGAGACTCAAGAAACCGAACTGATTCAGACAGTGAGTTTGAATAGCTTGTGCATGCGGTAGTGGCCAGTAACTTGAATACTAAACCAAGACAGGACTTTGGGGTTGTCTCGCTGTCTTCAAGATAGCCTTCCTTAGCTGTTTTATCAGCTTTGTTGGAGACCAACAAGGGTGTGTCACTATCCTGAACCTTATCTGCATTACTTCCTTTACCATTGCTTAATAAGGCACTGTTCCCCAATATTCTGTCAGCATTCTAAAAGAAGAAACAAGCAGACACATAACAAGTTTAGCATGTACTAGTATATGAAACTCATTTCGGTGAACCAGTTCATTAGTAAGGTGGACAAGATTAAACTACCAAGTCTTCTATTGCCAAGTACTAGTACATAATAAAATCATCAAACAAACATATATCTATGTCCTATGGTCACTGCATTGTCTTGTCAAATCAAAATAGAGACACGGTTCAAATCATATCAGTTCAAGACAAAGCAGCAGTGAAAGAATACAAAGCGTGGGAAACTATACGGCATAACAAGATTTCAGATGGGTACCACGGGTCTACATGTACAACAACACTATTGGCTCTGTTGTGATGCTAGTAATGTGCATGATATGAAAGTCAACTGTATACACAATTGAAATTGAAATCAACAGAGCTATTGATAAGAGCAAACCTGTTAAAGAAACATGCGTGAACATACCTGCTGTGCCATTGGAGTTTCGATTGGATCCTTCAATTTAAAAATAAGTTCGTATTAGTAAATACAGTGATACAAGAGCAAAGCAATCATAGTTAAAAAAAGGCGCGCCTAAGCGAGCGCTTAAGCGCGCCTAGGCTCTAGGCGTTGGCAAAACGCATTGCGCATAACTATGCATAATCTATGCATAACTGCACATAAGCATGTGCTTTGGTCAGTAAAGCGCAAGGCGGTGGCAAAACGCACAATTAACGCCTAGGGCTTTTTTGAATTATGATAGCAATGGAATCTTAAATTAGAACAGTTGTTCTTCAGGTTTAGGCACTTGTTCTACATGAACAGAGTACAGTAAGACGCAAGAATAAAATACTTAAAAATAGAAAATGAGCTCATAGACCTTACCACATTCTTGGTTTGGGACCAGTACAGAACAAGGCATTCCCAGTCATCGTCGAGTAAATGTGTCTCAGGATAACGTAAGGGAATTTGATGAGTTTCTTTGCCGGTGAAGTATGTTTTCTTCAGGTAATTCCGATACTGCCACCAAGCATTCTTGAAGATAGCAGAGGTATTAGCACAGGTTACCTCATCCTGAGTTTCCAAATCGGTCCTTCTCTATAGAGAAAAATGGGAAAATTTACTGTATTATAACCATGATGGAGGTAGGATGTATGGGACGAAGCAAAGTAATTGCCATGAATAACATTACTTACACATAACTCCTGGACAAGCACCTGCAACTGGCATTTTCCTTCATCTTCAGTATAATATTTCCAAGATGGGAAGATATGCACATACGATTTAACAACGTCAAATGCGATAGATGCTAAACTATGACTGACTGGTTGTGCTTCCTCCACAGGAATAGGTGTACTAACTGGTGGAGTTGGGGTTCGCCGTGATAGTATCGGCTCTTTGGGCACTGGAGCTGCCTTACTAACTGCTGTTGTTTGGGAGCTCTGTGGTGGAGATGGTGTTGTGTCAACAGGAACTGGGTTACTATCGGCTGGGGTTGGGGTTAGATTGGGTGAAGCTGGTTCTCTGTCCATCGTAGTAGGGGTACAATCTGCGAGAGTTTGGGTTATGTGTGGTAGGGCTGGTTCTTGTGCATGTACAACCGGGGTGCTATCTCCACCAAGAGGTAGCACTGTTTTATTTGAAGACCATGTTTTTATTCCGCTAGATACTGGCATCACCCGCTCCAATTCAAATGGCTGATAAACAGGAAACATAGTTGAATGTACAGACATTGTATGAGAGACAGATGCAATAGATAGTGTGGAAAAAAGAGGGCATGAAATAGTTGACATGTATATTGTTTAACTAAAACGGAAAGCATGACATAATTTCACATATATGATGTCTATCTAAACTAGATAGCATATCATAACATAATTCAAAGATATGATGAATAACTAAACAGGATCGCATGACATAATTCACCTACATGTTATCTAAGTAATCAGGATCGCATCATTTAATTCACATATGTGATTTATATGCTAAACATAGGGCATTTGATATGATGTCTAAACTAAGAACATGGTGTTGAATATTGTGTATATGATGTCTAAACTATGCAATGCAAGACACCATATGCATGATATGAGAAGTATAACCGTGCCAAGTTAGAGCATACACCTCAGTGGGGGAATAGGACTGGTCATCTGTCTCTGAATCCATCTCTGAGGAGCTATCGGGACCCAACAAGAGATCTGCTTCGACATGTAGCACTATCTGCTCTGAAGGCCTTGTTTTCACTCCAGATTTTTCCATCTCCCACCCAAATGGCTGATTCACAGGAAGAGTAGTTTAATGTACAAACATTGTCGACAAATGGAAATGTAATGAAGAAAAGGATGGGCAAGATATCATTCAAATATATGATGCCTGGTTAAACAGGATGGCTTTGCACATTTCACATATATTATGGCTGGCTAAAAGACATGAGACTGCATAATTCCCATATATGATATAGAAACTAAACAGGTGGCATTACAGAACATGTCTAAACTAAGCAGATGACATATATAATGTCAAAAGTAGGCACTGCAAGGCAACATATGCATGATATGACTAACATCATCATGCCAAGGTAGAGCAAACACCTTGGGGGTAAATAGGAGTGGTCAGCGGCGTCTGAATACGCCTCAGAACAGATATCTTCCTCTGGATTACAATCTGGAGAGGGGTGGGGAGGGTTTGCCATTGAACCCACCATGGAGCGATGTCTGCATGACATTGTATTGCTGCGCAAAACTCTTCTCTTTTTCTCTACATGTTCAGCATGACTGTGTACAATATCTGACATGCATACGAAAAAAATATGGTGAGATTATGTAAGGAGAGCATGCAGAAATTTAGAGTGATGGTAACAACCAGTGGATCGATGTTTTTCCGTTGAACCAAAATAGCCCTAATGGATCGACGTGAATGTATAGTAATAACTGACGCAACAAGTGTACAACCTCTTTGCCGTAGACGTGTCAACCTCAGCATCATTGGGTTGGTCGCTGAAGCAGTTGAGGCAGAGGTGGCTGTCGGAGGTGTGGAGGAAGATCCGAGGAATATGTAGACGGCGTCCAGGGCACTTCTCTGTTGTGATGGATTGTTCTGTCGTTGGAGCAGCTCCGGTGAGCCGTAAGACGTCAAGGCTGAAGCAGCACAAGACAGACATCGTCAATCTCAAGTGGGATTCTAGTAGCATCTCCAATAGATGATGAAAAATGGATGTAAAATTAACATCACCAAAAACCACCTGACTACAACAGATGAGGTAAAAACTATTGACTCTGAACTTAACTGTCGAAACTGAAATTAACTATGGAATCTGAATGCTACTGTCGAAACTGAACGCAATGGTAGCAGAGAGACACTTGACATGTAGTTTAGGGAGGTCCTGCAGTTCATCTTCAACCTGCACACCCCTGAGCCGCCTGCCACCACCGGCCGAACCGCCGGCCCCAGCGCCGCCTCGCCGCCCCAAAACAACTCGCCACCGCTGCCCCGGCCAGCCCTCTAGGCCCCCCCGCCCCCACCCTGAACCCTAAGATAGATAGTGGGGTACCTCTCCGGCGAGCCCCCGTCCCCGTTGTGGGTGGTTCTTCCCTAACTCCGGCGAGCCCCCCCCCCCACCACTGAAAATCGACTGACCCAAAATTTGATTCAGTCGACTGAAGTGTGGCTTAATCGGAGCAGAGCAGCAGCGCGAGCGAGGGGGAGAGCAGCAGAAGCAGCTGGGCGAGCGAGCGATCGAGCAAGAGCTGGAGCAGCAGTAGTAGATCCGGCTGGTATGGACGCTGCTGCCGAAGGGGCCTCGCACTGGGGGAGAGCCACCGTGGAGATGTCGCCCGCGGCGCCGGCTTCAAGGTAGCCGCTCCATGGCGGTGCGGGATGGAGCACCGTTGGTGCCGGGAGGTCGAGTTAAGGAGAAGGTGCGATGCAATGAGTGTACAACCTCTTTGGTGGCGCCGAATAGGCCTCGACTTCGTCCGAGGAGTCGGTGAGGATGTTGCGGTTCTGGTGGAGCAGGTTAAGGCGGCGCTATGGGGATGGAGCAGCCGCGATAGACGAGGCAATCGTCAGAGAAGCTCCTTGGAGGTGGAGGACGGGGCGGCTGAACCGGCGGGACAGCGAGATGGACGACGGATCCTCGTCCGGGGAGGTGGACGAGGGACGTCGAGCTGTTGCGGTGGACAACGTCATCGGGGAAGAGGCTCCGGCTGGGCAGCGGTGACGTGGCAGACGGAGGAGGGTGGGGTTTCGCGGCTGGAGCGGAGAGGTTATGGCGGCCTGGGATTTCGAATGGCGAAAAGGGGGCGATGGGAGGGGCTGAAGCATGACTTAGGGACGCGCTTGTCCAAAATGTAGGGTGTGTTACAAAAGTACCCCCCACCGATTTGAACTAGCGGCCCTTTCGGCTCAGGGTTAGAAGGGGGATTTCGCGTGTTGGGATTTGGCAGCTGGAGGGAGTTTTCGCGCGCGTAGTAATTTCGGGATAGCAAGGCGCGGGTTGTGAAGGCGCCAGTTTTGGGAGCACGATATCTGAATTTTCGGGATATAACAAGACGCGGGTTGAATTTTAGGGACAAGCCTAACGTGTAGTAATATTGTACTTGTACGTACCAAATCAATTCGCACTTTCCTCAACCAAAAAGAAAACGAAAAAAATAAAACTATTCACACCACACAAAGAGAGAGTCTTGCCCCGTTTTACTATACAAATGCTATTCAAAGCTACTCCCTCCTTCCATCTATATAGGGCCTAATGCATTTTTCGGTGCTAACTTTGACCAAGTATTAGAGCAATGATATATGACATGCAACTTACACAAAGCACACCGTTAACTTCGTCTGTGAAAGGTTCTTTCAATGATATAATTTTCACATTGTGCATGTCATGTACTATTAATCTTGTCAATAGTCAAAGGCGGTCTTAAAAATCTCATTACGCCCTATATAGATGGAAGGAGGGAGTATGAATCCATGTTATGTCCGATTAATTTTTTTCGCTTTGCTGTATAATGCATGTAACCTACTCATACCAACATTTTAGTGCATTCCAAATGTCTATACTACCGCTGCAATTCGAACTAAATTTGAATTCGTTTCTCTATTTCAATAAGAATCTACAATCATGATTGTTGCCAACTTCAACCATCATAGTTTCCTTGCTATCCGCCAGATATAAATAGGACGGCCTATAATGCAGGATGGCAGGCACACCATCATCAACAACTCCGTTTTTTATAAGAGTAGAGATAAAATATATTAAATGTAATATAACATGTTCATAAACACACCATGTGTATCACCGTTATATATATTAACACATACGTCGGTTTAAAACACTATGATAAATTCTTCAAATATCCAAATTCGCTTTTTATAATGAAGTATATATGATCTCTATTCGTCTTTTACACCCACACAACCCTCTTATCTTTGCAGCTAGCACTAACTTTCTCTTGTGCATGCACACGCCCGCATCCCTCTCACCCTCCCTCAGCATTCTCTAGCTCCATCGTGCAAATTCGTCTTTTCACTTTAGGTCGTTCACCCATGCTGTGTGTAGGCCCCCCAGCTCCTTCTTTACGGCACACATCGATCGATATGCCTCTCCAGCCAGGTGTGCCTAGCACAAACACAAGCTTCCCCTCTTCTCTTGTCACCGTCCATGCCTCACTCCCACCACTCTTTTCATCATTCTCGTACTCGCACACCCCTCCCCGCTTGATATAGTATGCCTCTCGTACCACCTCCTACATGCATCCCTCTATCTCTATCCTTCTCCTCGTGCCTCGTTTGCTTCTAACACACACAAGCATGTATATCGATCGATCTCCCAACATATACCTGGATCGACTTTAACTACCCCCCCCTATCGATCGACGTACCTCACAAGTTATGTCTCTCCTTTCTCTAACAAAGGGCGATTGATCTTCCTATGTAGTTATGTCTGCTTACCACAGCCACATCGTCCCCCCTCATCATTCATGCATGCCTCCTGACCCGTCTCTCACACGCACGTGCATAGACAACAAGCAGCCATCTCCTCTCTTATTGATATTGCGGGCGTGTCCTCCGTTTGTCTAGCAAGCCTATCCCACCATTTGTTAGAAGCAACTCCACTACCACCCCCTCCAACACTCTAGCTCTGTCTCTCTCCCAACCTTATTCCTCTCATGCACATATGCATGGATGCCGATCGATCTCCCTTAATACATGAGGCAGATCGATCTCCTTAATTCATGAGGTAGGCCTCTCTCCTCCTCCACACATATACCAGCCATTGTACCTCTATAGTTAATTGGGCCTCCCTCTTCCCCGACCACACACCGATAGTCGAGCGCTGCAGGTAGGTATCCATGACACAAAGACAAACTGCACATGTCCCCTCTCACGTTCCAGTAGGCCAGCTACTCTATATCTTTGACGTGGGCACATACAAATTCGATGGCACTCTTTATCGATCGCGCGCGCACACACACACACATCATCCCTCTTTTCGATTCTATGGACACCTCAAGCCGATGATACCTCCACTCTCTTCTAGTGGATCGCCCCCTCTACATATATGTTATATCCAGGACTCTATTTCACACACATTGCATATGTTACATTTTTTGATTGAACCCCCCCCCCCCCAAAAAAAACTCTCAGGAACCCACACACTATATCTCTCTAGGTTTGTATCTCTCTCACACAACCCCACATAGGTGGTGTACGTATACAAGAAGAGAATAGGTGCATCGTGCACGTACTCACGCTTCGTGCCCAGCCACACCCGCGCGGGTACACGGTGGAGCTCATTTCTTTACGAAATGGCAGCCCGCGTGCTAATTTGAACGCCTGTAGCGGTTGTTTACCTAGGGAGGTCGTGTACCACGCCTGCACGAAACAAAGTTCGACTTGATGCGTTGCCGTGTTATTTTTAAATAAAGTTATAGCGCTCAATGGCACGTACACAGAATATAAAATGATTTTTTTGGAGAAAAAGGTAGTCCGCTCACTATATATAATGGAGCCTTGCGTGCCTGGTTTGTCGCTCTTCAGAGTATCTCACACAAGTCTGCGGTGGCCTCTCTCTCTCTCACCGTTGGTCACTGATCCGGCCGCATCCCGTCCGCCGGGGGAAAGGGAGTGCGGTGCCCTCTCTCTCTCTCACCGTTGGTCACTGATCCGGCTGCATCCCGTCCGCCGGGGGAAAGGGAGTGCGATGGCCTCTCTCTCTCACACCGTTGGTCACTGATCCGGTCGCATCCCGTCCGCCGGGGGAAAGGGAGGAAGTGCATTGTTTCTCCGTTCGACGGTGCCGAGGCAGCACATCCCGATCTGCGGTACATGCCATTCTCTCTGACCATGCTCCGGCGCGGCAGGGCCTACGCCACCTGCTCGCAGATTCCGCCCGCCGCCGCTCACCTAGTTACATCCCGACGACCTCCAGGTATCCCCTCCGGCCTTGCTGCACTGCCCGTCTTCCCACGTCGCTGCATGTGGATCTTCCATAGTTCTTTGCCCAAAACGTAGCTCGTCCAACGTACTTTCCATATTGCATTCTCGTCCTCACACCGTTTTAGACAAACACAACCGTGTTGTTATCTTCCCTTAGGGCAAGGAATATGCTTCTTTTTTGTCGTCGCATGTGTCATCAACTGTTATTGGCCAGTAATTGTTTCCTTTCTACCTCTTTTTTGCAAAACGGGCTATCCATTTCACCTCGTTGCTATTGCGACCTTTTGGTGAACTGCACAAATCACTTTTTTTTCTTAAGAATGTTTTGTCCAGTTGTACTAAAATGTCACATGGGAAACGTCTCTACATTTCAGTGCGACTGCACAAAGGGAGATTGGTTTTTCTCTATCCTCCTCATCCAACTCCGAGCCTAATCTTCTCCAACTAGTTAGTCTTAAAAGAGAATGCAAAGGTGACCGGCTTCTATTTATATGTTTATTGTTTCATCAGCAGTCCTCTATTATTGTAATCACACTTAATATCTTTGGAACAAGGACGCTCAGCTCTATTTTAGTGGAACTGCATAAAATGATCGGAATGTTGCATGCTCCAGACAGCTACTTTTTTCCCAACATGCCTTGTTGATTTAGACAGAGCTGGGGGGACGTTGCTGCCAATGAAAGCATGGATCAATTTTAATTTAACACCTTCTCACAACTCCTCTTCAGTTGTGATGTAATTATTAGCTCTGATCTGCTAATAATTGACATGCATTAGCAAGGAAGTTAGTTTTTTATTGTTTCCAAAAGAGCATCGATGGCAAGACACACGAAACAAAAGCTGAAAGCTCACACCATTGTACAATTTCATGTCTCGTTGGAAAATTATTTGGATAGTACGTCAATTATGTAAACAAATGATGGAAGCTTGATAGCATTGACACAAGCCTCTTCATCATCCGGGTCCATGTGCCATGCACAAAATTGTACTCCTTCGTTCCTAAATATTTATCTTTTTACAAATTTCAAACGGGCATATTTTAGAGTGTAGATTCACTCATTTTGCTTCGTATGTGTACTCCCTCCGTTCCTAAATATTCTATTCGTCTTTCTAGAGATTTCAACAAGTGACTACATACAGAGCAAAATGAGAGAATCTACACTCTAAAATATGTATATACATCCGTATGTGCCAGTCCATTTGAAATATCTAAAAAGACAAATATTTGAGTAGTCACTCGTTGAAATCTCTAGAAAGACAAATATACTCTGGAGTATATTTAAGAACCGAGGGGGTAGTGCACAACCGCATGGGAGACTCAGCCCGGTCGTTGTGCCGCATTAATAGTGAGTAATGAGCAGTCAAATTGCAAGCCCCACCTTTCCCACTGTAAGTTGCTCTGAAGAAGCAACCATCAATATGCTCTTCTTTGAATCCGCTCATACTACTCCATCCGTCACTGTTTATACAACGCGCTTCAGAAAAAAGAAAAAAGATCTTTGGGACCAAGGCGACTAGCGATCGGCCTGAAAAATAGCATTGGTAGTTATAGCACGGCGTCTATTACTAGTAGAGGGAATAATGCGTACACACATGCATGCAGTGCTTCCACCCCGGGTACACACATGCATGCACTTACTCCATTCCGTAGTTACATGAAGAGAAAATTGTGGACTTGATTGCGGTTACCACGCCCTAATTAATTGAGCATTAAACCAAACGCGTCTAAAGTCTCTCTGGTGGTGGAAATGCATTGAGAGAAATGCATCATAATGAAGCGCACCCTGTAAACTATGACGGAGGGAGGAGTAGTATGAAGGTTCAAAACCAAGTATGCGTATGGCCAGTTGGTCAACACACCTCCTCTTGGCATATCACTGACATGTGGGACAGGGATGTGAGCAAACCGATCTCAATTGATGGCAAAGATCCAACCCGCCGTTCCTTGAGAGAGATGAGGAGCGAGAACACACAGACGGGTTCGCATGGACGCCAAGATATATTCGAGCATGGTTGGTTGATCGATATCATTCATTACATGTTGATGTTGGGCTGCCGTTTTCCGCCCTTCTCCAGAATAAACGTGTACTTTATCAGAGATAAAAAGAAATAAGAGTACAAATGCTCCACCATGCGGTTCTAGTAGTAGTGCTACTCGTACTACTGTGCTTGGCTCTTCGCCTCTTCGTGAAGTCGAACAATGATGGTACTCCGCATGTTGGGTACTACATTGTATGCCTCTGACAATCTGACACCGAATGGACTGATGCATGTCCACCAAGGGTAGGTTGCATTAGTCAAAAGGCGTAAGCGAGCTTCACCTTGTCCTGCAAGCTTCTCCTCGTTCTGCGAGTTGATGGGACACACTAAAAAGTAGTGCTAGTCCATACTCCCTCCTTTCCGGTTAATATGGCTCAATCCTTTTTGCGGGTAAATGAGAGAGCTTTTTCATATATAAGCATTCTTAGGACGATCAGCCAAGACACTGGTCACTAGGAAGCGAGGTACCCCACAAAAAAGAAGTAGGAAGCGAGGTGTTTCATCAAGCCAGCTCTCGGCCACATTCAAAGTGTAGCAAGCACGGTTTGCACGAAGATGCGCTGCAAGGTTTGCCGACCTGTTTACATGCTGAATAACAAAAAAGAGGAAATATTACCGAGCGCTACTATTTGTAATAGGATATGAGCCAAAATTAAGCGAGAATTGTGGCGAGTGTTCCATGCAATCAACTTCCATTATCACATGCGAGAACCCTCGAAGATAACCAAATGTGTTGAAGATTGCTTTATCACATTTTAAAATTATAATAAGAGTGCAGACGCTCCTCCATCCGGTTCCTAATATTAGTATAGTACGTACTTTTATAGACTATATTAGTAAACTTTGCGCTTGGCTGTTCGCCTATTCGGGAAGTCGAACAATAGTAGCACTAGTAGTATAGTGTATGCTTTTGGCAATCTGACACCGAATTAACTGTTGCACGTCCACCGCCTGAGCGAGGGAGAGCTTGCATTAGTCAAAAGTTTCTCCTTGTCCTGCGAGCCACTGCGCGCAAGTAATGCTAGTCCATAATGCCTTCTCTCCGGTTAATATGGATTAATTTCAAACGAGATAAATACACTGTCTATCACTATATATTTGTAAAAATACGGTCAGTGGACTTCATAATACGCTCATTGCGCTTAATATATATATATATTTTCCGGTGTTTATATGGTCACTAGCTCACCCTGACTAAGTATGTGTGTGCATGCATGTGTAGGTTGAGCACTTAGCATGACCGTGTGTGTTCCGTCGTGTGCTTGGACATGCATGCATTAGGGCGTCACGCGCGTTTTTGCGTCCATGTGTATGTGTGACTGTTGCATACACATAGGGGGAGTGTGTGTAGGGGCCACTAAGGAGCAGTCAAATCACATAGTGAATCATGTCTGTCATGTTCGTGTCTCACCCTCCTCCACGGCTCGACCCCACACGGTCACTCGGCATGCCACTCACCACAAACTGAGTATACGATAACTTTCCCGCCTGCTTGTCGATGGATCGCGCCATGGAGTACTACTAGCACTACTGGAAGAGATTGACGAGTTGGGGGAGGACAGCTAGCTATAGCACGGACTCCCAAAAACTTTTTTACATGCATGTTGTAGCCGGCTAGTGCGACCTTAGAACGCAGAGCAGCCACGTGCACCCGTAAGCGGCGCGGGCGACGCTCTCTCGACCAGCGCGCCGCTTCAATGCCGGCGCCAGTGAGAGGTCGCGTCCGCTCTGGCCGGGCATGAATGCGGCACTCACCGTTTCGGGCGGGAAGCACGCACGGGTGATGAAGAGGGTTCGGGTTGGTCAGGACCGGCCGTGGCAGCGGTCCGGACGTGCGCAGACAAGAGATGTTGTATGTTAATATTGCTGTGTATATAATTAACAATGTGAATAATGTGCCAGTTGGACAAATGTGATTGGAGATGGAGATGGAAATGGAATTTTACGTAAACACGGATATGCATGTCTTTGTCTATGTGTGTGTGCACGACGACTCTCGCGGCCTGGAAGCGCGGGCGTGTTTTTGATCGAGTTTTCTTTCTTGGTACGTTAGAAAATCAGTTTGTCCAATTCACATCTAGATGTTATTTAAGGATATCACATCTAAGCTCCCACAAGTATATAATGTAGCAACAAGAAACAAAAAAAACTAGGACAAAAAAATAGACCACAAACTATCGATGCTCATGGTCGCGCCTCATGGTTGCATCGGCTGGTGAAGCTGATCGATTTTCAATGAAAAACAAGATGTCTTCCATCAGTGCTCTTTGTTTGTTACACACAAAGATGATATCCTTCGTCAGTTCACCTTGGTTGCGTTGGAGACGCAGTCGTCTTTCACGTTGGTGCAATTTTATCACACAATTGGCTATGAACCAAATGTTTCCTCGAAGAAGGATCGACGTTGGCACTAAGAGCATAAGTTTTGTATTGATTTCTAAGCCTTCTCACAACTTTTTCTCCAGCTCCCCTGTAATTTTATTTGTCCAGCTATTAACTTTGATTTAAAAAATGGCATGGACTAAAAAACCCGGATGGACGTAGTAGCCCTCCATTTTTATTTACTCCGCATATTAGATTTGACTGAAGTCAAACTTTGTAATACTCTCAAACCTTTCCGATAATTGAAATTAAAATTCTTTATTTGTACATACTCTCACACGTTTCCGATAATTTGGCGCATGTGTGGTTTTTCACTTAAGGGAGGGTAGTGTACCACACGTGAAGGACAGGAAGTGCGACCAGGACGCGTGGGCGTGGATCGTTAGTTCATCGGAAGTAGTACTCCCTCTGTACATTAAATAAAGAGTTTCGTTTCATACTTACAAAATTTAAAACGACTGTTATGGAGAGAATAAGAAAACCACTCCACTATATATTAGTCGTATACAGACGAGAGTACTATATGGACGCAGCTTCATTGACTTAGTGCACCTGCCTTTGGGTTTATGACAGGTGGGCCCAAAATGTGGCTGGCTCACCTGTCATACAGCCAAAAGCAGATGGAGTGAAGGCACCGGAGCTCAGTCCGTACTACATTAGTATATATATAAGTGGGTGCCTCAGCGCTTGTTCGCTAGGGTTTGCACTCTCCACACGCTCGCCGCAATACATATATGTTACACGCTGGAGGCTCAACGTTCATTTGCTAGGGTTTGCTATATTCACAGTCTCTCACCCTCTCTTCACCAGATCTAAACAAGACTGCATTGGCCTCTTGTCTCTCTCCCCCCTCACAGCTGGTGAAGGAGGCGTCCGTATCCTGTCGCATCGGGAAGGGGGGGAGGTGCAGCGTTAACTCTATCGCCTTCGGCGAGGGAGGCAATCCACTGCCGGCTGCGCTGTTCTCTTTCACCCAGCGCCTGTGCGGGAGGGCCACCGACCCCTTCTTCCTTGCTGTCGTACATAGTGTGGGCAGATCCGGCCTCCCGCCGCACGCCTTGCCACATCCCGACGACGCTAAGGTATAAGTTTCTTTGAAACCGTCGTTGCTCTAGCTGCATGTGGATCTTTTTCGGTCTGTAGTCGAATCTAGGTCTTGGTTCAAAGAGGAAAGAAAGGTGCGGTGGGGTGGAGCATGAATCTAGGACATGGTTCAATGAGGATAGGAGGGAGGAAAAGTAGTATAGACTGGCTATCCAACCGCTTTGTTGGTCAAAAAGGGAAAAAGGGGGTAACCCAGTACACACATCTGTAAGGAACCGATTTCTTTGTTGAAAAGGGAAAGAAACGGGGGGGGGGGTCGGATAGTTTGTGCAGGACTAGATTTGCTGCCCTCACATAGGAAAAAAGTTCAAAGAGAACAAATATGGGACCAACACACATATGCTGCTTGGCTACATACTCTGCATCACCCATTTATATGTGTGGACGCACATGGTGCTAGCATGTCCCATACAACTATTTTGCTGTTGTTAATCTAAGGGCCTGTTTGGTTCCAAATAAGTTACCAACTTATAAGTCGAAAAGTGAAAAATGTGACTTATTTTGCCAAGCAGACCCGACTTATAAGTCACCCCAACTTATAAGTCATAAGTTACTCCACCCCAACTTAAAACTTATAAGTCACCCCCTTTTACGTGTGTCCCACCACCTACATGATGTTGATTGGTGTGGGAAGGTGTGTCAGATGACTTATAAGTTAGGTGACAACCAAACAGGCCTAACTTATAAGTCACTGTTTTCAAGTCACCTGACTTATAAGTCAGGTGACTTATTGGAACCAAACAGGCCCTAAGAATGCCGCCGGAAAATTGAAGCAATGCCACTGTTAAAAGTAAATTACATTTTTTAACGAATGTTGTTTCAAGAGAGTGTCTCTGTTAATATGAATCAATGCTACTGTTTTAGAAATGCTACTATCCTAATTTGTTTTCCATCCAGGATAAGTTAGATGCTTCTTTCTGTCAGTGTTTGTTTCATCCTCCTTTATCGGCAAGTAATTGTTTCCTTTTTTGCCTCTGTTAAAACAGGAGTCAATATGAATGAATCACACTGATGGAGAATTGATCCTCTCCTGCTTTGCTTCCCATTAAGACAAGTCATCAACCGTTATTTCTCAGTAATTGTTTCCCTTATACCTATTGTTGCTTACAGGGATATCAAAATTAAAGCTCGGTTTTATCCCAACTTCGATTTTAGTTGAACTGCACAAAAGGAGCCAATGTGTCCAAGGAAAACTGCTGCGTTACTGGGTCCAGTTGGTCGTTCCACTTTGCAGAAAGAAGCAGTCACTGGATGCGGTACATTACAGAAGGAATGACCGAGAAGCTTTACAGAGTATTATTAGACATCGGTGACATGACTAGTCTGCAGAGACCATTGGCAATTTAACAACACGTGGAGTGCCCTGGGCAAAAAGTGCCCAAACAAGTACAAGAAGCTAAGACAAGACACGATCATAGGCATTACATATTTTGAATGGGAAAAGCTTGTCAAAGTTTAATCATTGATGTTAGCAAGAAGACGTTAGTTTAATATATTGGAATTGGAAAACCTTGTCAAAATTTGCTCATTGATGTTAGTCAGAAGACATGCATTTGATATTTTTGAGTGGGATGCCCTTGCTGTGAGCAGCGTCGAGTGTTTTTTCCTATTCCTGTGTTCAGTTTAGAAGTATGTAGTTACTCTGCTGAGATATTCCTGTGTTAAGAGTTTGTTCTGAATATTGTCTATGTAATGCCAGGCCTTGTGTTTGATTGCAAAGTTGAGCTTGGAATGTTGTGGCATGCAGCATCACGAGCTGTTCACCGTGCCTCCTGAGAATAATGCTTCGTATTGTTTTGCATGCCGATCTAATGCCAGTGATTTGCTTGTTAAGAAGATCATCCTCTTATGTTGTTTCCGTGCGTAAGAAGTTCATCGTCTGATGTTTCATTCATAGCCTATACGACATGTCGGGTAGGTTAGACGTGAAACCATATGATCTTCCGACCAACTCATGATATTAGGCCATGATTGGATCATCGTTTTCCAACCAAAACCGCTTGTAAAACTAACGCTTGTAAATTAAAGCAGATGGTCTCGGGCGAAGGCGCTTGGTTGGTCGATTTCGACTAGTAAAATATCGGAAGTACTTCACACACGATAAAAACGTTGAACGACACTCGGACGATTGCTAATCCAGCCATTAGCTGTTGTTTCAGCCTTGCCCATGGATGGCATGATACGCACGTCGTGCATGTATCGTCTGGTAATGTCGTCCATATAGCAATGCTCGTAAAATATACACTGGTCTCTCAAATTACATGCGTAACCCGCCGGTTTTACTTACAGACCTCGGGCCTTCCAATGACGAGTAAATTACACTTGTATGTTAATACAGGTTTGAAATAAACCAGAGCTCCCAAGTGCGGCCTTATTGTTTCATGTCGTCTCAGTTTCTCGAAGGTGCTCATAGGTGTCCGATGATCCTGGCTTCCTGAATGAGCAGCGGGCACTGTATCAGACCTCCGTAGGGCCCGCGAGGCCCTCTCCGTTGTCCTTCGAGTTGTTGCACTCGCCGTGGCGCCGAGCATTGTTAACATGGTCAACGAACATGAGGATTCAGGAGATGACTTTATTTTGACTGGATGACACTAGGGACCCACTAGGCCCATAGCCGTACGTACGCAACTGCCTCCTTATTATGTATAACTATATTTTTTTTGCTTTCTCCTGGTTTCCTGACATCACGGTCCCACACCATTGTCAACCTATGTAGTCAATATAAACGATAGAATTGCACAAGGTGCGGCCGACAGCTGGGACCAAGCAGCTCGAGCAGTATTTGTGTTTTTGAGGGGTGAGCACTGTAGAGTTTTTCTTGGCGATGATTTCATTGTTGTTCAGAGGAGAGCAGGGTATTAACTGGGCGGGCTGTGGCCCGTCTAGCCCAGGCCAGATATCCAGCCCAGATACTACTTTTTTCAAGATGAAAATGGCTAGCCCAGCTATACGTCTTTTTGAGGAATACCCACGCAAGCTCAACTTGTTATTCTCTGCCCCGCTGTGCTGCAAATTTTTCCTAGGAGGGATGCATTAGGCTTAACAGGAAAATGGGCTTCAAAAATAATAAATGGGATGTAATTATAAAAACTGGGCAGTAACTTAAAAAAATGCACCAAACACGAAATTAGTTTATAAAATATTATTTATGGATTTTGAAAATCTTAAATTTTCATTGTTGCGCGCGCAATGTTTTGTTGGATTTTTACGTAATACAAATTTATATTTAATCTGAATAGAAATTTCGGGATAAAAATATTTCGGATCCCATCAAAATGTGGGAAATTTTATTGAATTCTGTCTTCAACGGTTTGTTGAAATTATTAATCGTTGTCCTAGCTAGAAAATGGGATGTACTTTTAACAAACTGTAAATGGGCTGTTGTAAATTCCATTAGAATTCAAAAATGGGATGTACATTCTTACAAAACGCAAATGGGCTATAAGTTCTCCGCCACACACTTGTGGGCCTACTAAGTGACGCGTCCCCTAAAAAAATAAGTTGACGCGTATGCAAGGCTTTGTCAACTTATTATAGTCAACACACGGTTATAGCAGCAGTGGCCGTTGGATGTCTCTCCAACGGATGTCGTGCTTCTTCTTCAATCTCGGATATTCTTAGCTTAGGCCGCCCAAAAAATGATTCCTCCCCCTGACATCTGGGGCGCACCGTTTCGGAGGCTGACCTCTGGCCTACTAAGTTGGAGCGTACAAAGGGCTTTGTCAACTTAGTCAATATAAACGATTCTAGCTTCACTGACCGTACGATGTCCATCCAACGGCCGTAGTGCTTCTTCAACCTCTGGTCTTCTTGGTCCAGCCGCCCAAAGCAGCGTCGGTCGTGCCGCCTGCTCCTACCTCCCATGGCCGGCTGTGCTGCCGCGGAGGCCTCACCGCTCCCATACTACTCCCACCGCTGGACAGGCCATCCCTCCACTCACCCACACCCCCTGTTATTCTGCGGTGACGGCAGCCTCACACCGCAGCCGAACCAGTGAACCCTCGTACTCCTCTCCGCGCGGGCTTCCACTGATGCGTCTTCCCCGGCTCCGCATCGTCCCCTTCCTAGGCGTCGCCGTCGTCCACCGCCCTGGTGCTCTCGGCGTGGCGTGGTCAACGTGGTCAACGACCGACTTCCATCGGAAGAGTACTGTACATGGAGAGGCTGATAGATGGGTCCACGGCGGCCGCAAGGAAGTGCCTCCTTATTACGCGCAAAATAATTATTCCTCCACTTGACAGCAGGGACCCGCCGGATGGGCCACCCTATTTCGCGAAAAAAAACTTTTCCCCCCTGACTGCTGGTACCCACCGGACGGGCCACCGTATCTCGCAAAAAAAACGTCCCCCCTGCTGTCAGCTCGGACCCACCGGAAGTGCCTCTTTATTACACAAAAAAATGAATACTCCCCTTGCTAGCTGGGACTCACCTTGGTGGGAAGCTGACTTGTGGGCCTACTAAGTTGATGGGGACGGAGGGCTTTGTCAACTTAGTCAATATAAACGATTCTAGCTCTAGTGACCGTACGATGTCCATCCAACGGCCGTAGTGCTCCTTCAACCTCTGGTCTTCTTGCTCCAGCCGCCCAAAGCAGCACCGGTCGTGCCGCCTGCTCCTGCCTCCCGTGGCCGGCTGTGCTGCCGCGGAGGCCTCACCGCCTCCGCACTACTCCCACCACTGGCCAGGCCATCCCTCCACTCCACTCACCCACACCCCCTGTTATTCTGCGGCGGTGGCAGCGCAGCCGAACCAGTGAACCCTCATACTCCTCTCCGCGTGGGCATCCACTGCCGTTCCCCGGCTCCGCGTCATCCCCTTCCTAGGCCTCACCGTCGTCCACCGCCGTGGTGCTCTCGGCGCGGCGTGGTCAATGTGGTCAACGACCGAATTCCATCGAAAGAATACTGTACGTGAAGAGGCTGACAGCTGGGTCCACGACAGCCGCAAGGAAGTGCCTCCTTATTATGCGGAAAATAATTATTCCTCCACCTGACAGCAGGAACCCACCGGACGGGCCACCAGTATTTCACGAAAAAGCGTTTGCCCCTGACTGCTGGGACCCACCCAATAGGCCATCGTATTTCGCGAAAAAAACGTTCCCCCTGCTGTCAGCTCGGACCCATCGGAAGTGCCTCCTTATTACGCAGAAAAATGAATACCCCCTGCTAGCTGGGACCCACCTTGGTGGGAGGCTGACTTGTGGGCCTACTAAGTTGATGGGGACGAAGGGCTTTGTCAACTTAGTCAATATAAACGATTCTAGCTCCAGTGACCATACGATGTCCATCCAACGGCCGTAGTGCTTCTTCAACCTCTGGTCTTCTTGCTCCAGCCGCACAAAGTAGCGCTGGTCGTGCCGCATGCTCCTGCTTCCCATGGCCGGATGTGCTGCCGCGGAGGCCTCACCGCTCCCTACTATTCCCACCGCTGGCCAGGCCCTGCGGCGACGGCAGCCTCACACCGCAGCCGAACCAGTGAACCCTCGTACTCCTCTCCGTGCGGGCTTCCACTGCCGCGTCTTTCCCGGCTCCCTGTCGTCCCCTTCCTAGGCCTCGCCATCGTCCACCGCCCTGGTGCTCTCAGCGCGGCATGGTCAATGTGGTCAAGGAACGACTTCCATCGGACGTGGACTGTATGTGGAGAGGCTGACAGCTGGGTCCACGGCTGCAGCAAGGAAGTGCCTCCTTATTATGCGGAAAATAATTATTCCTCCACCTAACAGAGGAGACCCACCGGACGGGCCATAGTATTTCGCGAAAAAACGTTTCCCCCCTGACTGCTGGGACCCACCAGTTGCACCTTCGCACGCAAGGAAGTGCGTCCAGGCAAAAAAAATGATTCGCCCCCCTAACTGCTGGGACCCACCAGCTACATCTTCGCACGCAAGGAAGTGCGTCCGGGCAAAAAAAATGATTCGCCCCCTGACTGCTGGGACCCACCAGCTACATCTTCGCACGCAAGGAAGTGCGTCTGGGCAAAAAAATGATTCGCCCCTTGACTGCTGGGACCCACCAGCTACATCTTCGCAGGCAAGGAAGTGCCTGACAGTTGGGACCCACCTGGTCGAAGCGTACGTACCGTTGTCATTTTGGTCGCGAACGTGTACGTACATATATACTGGTGGATGTAGAGGCGCGCACGTGTCGTAGTAGAGGCACGCACATAGCATGTACACATACGTACAGCGGTGAGGGTGCAAGAAAGAAAATACGGCCACGTACGTACATACGGGCAGGGTCTCCAACACCTATCGTGCATGAGTACATGGCTGGGTCGGAACGGAGAAGCAGCGTCGTCGTCGTGTTCATGGGGAGCCAACCGGCTGGGTCGGAACGGAATGCATGGTCATGTTCATCGGGAGGGTTTGGAAGGAACAGGCGATGGAAATGAGGCCCGGCGTACCGCACAACGGAGGAAACGGCCTTGTGTTCGACTGGCCATGTTCGAAACGGGGTCCTGTTGATCGGGAGGGGCCTGGCGTACCGCAAAATGGAGGAAACGGACCTCCTACGGACGAAACGGGGGTCCTGTTGATTGGGAGGGGTGTGGCATACCGCAAAACGGACGAAACAGACCTCCTACGGTCGAAACGGGGGTCCTATTGATGGGGAGGGGTGTGGCGTACCGCAAAAAGGACGAAACGGACTTGTGTTGGAGTGCTACGGTCAAAATGGGGGTCCTGTGCATCGGGAGGGGTGTGGCGTACCGCAAAACGGACTTGTGTTGGAGCGCTACGGTCGAAACGGGGGGGGGGGAGGGGTGTGGCGTACCGCAAAACGGGACTCCACGGGATACTGTTCATCTCCACCGTCGACCTCCTCCAGCCTCCACAGGCTACCGTCGACCTCCTCCAGCCTCCACGGGCTCCTGTTCATCCAGCCTCCACCACGCGCTACTCCACCTGCTACTGTTCAACCACCCCTCCACGGGCACCCCTCCACCATCTACTGTTCATCCAGCCATCCACACCACGGGGTCCTCTTCAACCACCCCTCCACGGCCACCCCTCCACCGTCTACTGTTCATCTAGCCCTCCACACCACGGGTTCCTGTTCATCCAGAGGCAACGCCACCGCTCACAGTCTATCCAACCCCCCCCCCCCCCCCCGCAATGCTCACTGTTCATCCAATCGATCGGCTTCAGTTAGCAGCAGTAGCAAAGGAATCGCTCCATTAGGTTCAGTTAACAGCCATCGATCCATCACTCGGGTTCAGTAATGCGTAGCCTGCAGTGCAATCGCTCGGGTTCAGTTAGAGCCCAACGCCTCGCTCGGGTTCAGTTAGAGCCAACGCCTCGCACACACGCGCGTACGTACGATAGAAACACGCATCGCTCCGTCCTCGACCTCCCACCGTAACCGACAACTCCCTGAAATTTTCCTCCCCCTTGCTTCTACCACAGTTTTTTCCATCATGGACGGCCCAAAGAATGTCATGCAGCTGCGTCTCCGGCCTGCCCAGGACGAAAAGCCCATTTTCTGTCATGATTTTTTATCATAGAAGTAGGAGCCCACCACATCTATGATGATACCGGGTTTTGTCACAATTATCGTCATAGAAGTGTCATATGTATGATAGAATTTTTTTCGTTTGGCCCAAAATGTCACGGATGTGTCTTTTTTTAGTGCATGTGCGCAGAGCTCGCTGCCCCCCTTGTCACCTTCACTGTCACCTTGCAACAGGGTTGTCCTCCTTGTTCTGTGGATTGTATGGAAAAGCATCAGCTACCTCTGATGCTCAGACCTCATCTTGAGCACCAGACTGTCATAATTCTCTGTAGGCTGCGTGCTGCTCCCTTGAGTTCTTGGTGTGCTTCAGTTTATTAGAGATTGAAAAGTAGGTCTGCTCCCTTGCGTGTTGTCTGTTGTAGTGTTGTACAGCTGTGCTTCCTATAACCCCAAACTCTGTTATCTTTGCATAATAAAGTTTCAGCTGGGGTAGAGCCGCACCCTTGATCTGCTTAAAAAAGAGGCATAGTTAATTTTATTTTCATCTACTGAAATGTATTCCTGGGAACCATAGAACGCACTTGAAGCATGAGATTCTCACGATCCAAACTGGCATCCAACAATTCGATCCAATCATCAATAAATCCTCAAATATGGTCTATTGTATTGGAAGCAAGGCATCAAAGGTACGTACCGAGGAAAATCAAACCAGCAAACCTGATGGTCCATCCTGATCGCATCAAAGTAATTCTTGCCGGATCCGGCCATCTCCGGCCAGAAGTGCGGCGCTAGGAGATGGCGCCCATTGGTTCTGTAGAGGAGCACGGGAGGCGGGTGAGTGTAGCATATAGGTCAACATGGGGAAAAAGGCGTCTATGGCAGCCATCTGACAATGGCATCACATTGGTCATGCCTCAGGAAGAAGAGACATCGTTGATTCTCTAGTGCAATGTAAACCTAGCGATTGTTTTTTTCTTGAATTTTGATTGGGCTACTGTCACGGCGTCTGGGCTAATCGTTTGAAACATAAGGGCATAACTAAAAGTTGCCTGCTAGTGGGCGAGGTAGATTATTTCCAGTTTCATCCTCTGGCCTCGGGATGGCTTCTAAGGAAAATCAGACGATAAAAAATTACTACTCACGAGGATTTACTTTTCTTGTAGAGCTCTCCTTCATGGACTTTGTAGGCCTTAGAGCGTCGCACAATACAACGTACCTCATTTTGGTCCTTAGGGAGCTCTTGCCTATTTAGGTAGGCTAAGAAGGGCTCGGTCCACGGGGCGATGACAACCATGATTTCGTGGGCCGAAGGTGTTATTTCGGTGGCATAGCCTCCGATTACGTCAGATGGTTCAGAATCTAGGATTGTATGCGGAGCCGAACTAATATTGCCGAACTCCCCTTCCCATACCACGGATGGCTTGAACAGCCTTTCCAAGAATATATTAGGTGGGATGGGGTCGCGTTTAGCGCTGATGCGGGCGAGGACATCCGCCGCTTGATTATTTTCTCTGACCACATGGTTGAATTCGAGCATC
Source organism: Triticum aestivum (assembly GCF_018294505.1). Taxonomy (NCBI): domain Eukaryota; kingdom Viridiplantae; phylum Streptophyta; class Magnoliopsida; order Poales; family Poaceae; genus Triticum; species Triticum aestivum. Next base: position 341,869,241 of record NC_057807.1, on the reverse strand, counting down.
TCGAACCGAGCTGACATCTTGAGGATGGTTCTACGTCTTGAGCTTGCGTTGGTTTTCCCCGAAGAGGAGAGGGTGATGCAGCAAGTGTAGCGTAAGTATTTCCCTCAGTTTTGAGAACCAAGGTATCAATCCAGTAGGAGGCTCCTCAAAAGTCCCATGCACCTACACAAACAAACTGAGAACTCGCAACCAATGCAATAAAGGGGTTGTCAATCCCTTCACGGCCACTTGCGAAAGTGAGATCTGATAGAGATAGTATGATAAGATAAATATATTTTTGGTATTTTATAATATAGATGCAAAAAGTAAAGATGCAAATAAAAGTAGATTGAAAGCAAATATGATAAGAGATAGACCCGAGGGCCATAGGTTTCACTAGAGGCTTCTCTCGAGATAGCATAAGTATTACGGTGGCGGAACAAATTACTGTCGAGCAATTGATAGAAAAGCGCATAGTTATGAGATTATCTAGGCATGATCATGTATATAGGCATCACGTCCATAAAAAGTAGACCGACTCCTGCCTGCATCTACTACTATTACTCCACACATCGACCGACTCCTGCCTGCATCTAGAGTATTAAGTTCATAAGAACAGAGTAACACATTAAGCAAGATGACATGATGTAAAGGGATAAACTCATGCAATATGATATAAACCCCATCTTGTTATCCTCGATGGCAACAATACAATACGTGCCTTGCAACCCTTTCTGTCAGTGGGTAAGGACACCGCAAGATTGAACCCAAAGCTAAGCACTTCTCCCATGGCAAGAAAGACCAATCTAGTAGGCCAAACCAAACTGATAATTCGAAGAGACTTGCAAAGATAACTCAATCATACATAAAAGAATTCAGAGAAGATTCAGATATTATTCATAGATAAACTTGATCATAAACCCACAATTCATCGGATCTCGACAAACACACCGCAAAAAGAGTTTACATCGAATAGATCTCCACAAGAGAGGGGGAGAACATTGTATTGAGATCCAAAAAGAGAGAAGAAGCCATCTAGCTAATAACTATGGACCCGTAGGTCTGTGGTAAACTACTCACAACTCATCGGAGGGGATAGGATGTTGATGTAGAAGCCCTCCATGGTCGATTCCCCCTCCGGCAGAGTGCCGGCGAAGGCTCCAAGATGAGATCTCGCGGATACTGAAGGTTACGGTGGTGGAAATTGTGTTTCGTGGTGCTCCTGGATGTTTTCGGGGTACGTAGGTATATATAGGAGGAAGAAGTACGTCGATAGCCGCCCGAGGGGCCCACGAGATAGGGGGACGCGCCCTAAAGGGGGGCGCGGCCTCCTATCTCGTGGTTTCCTCGGAAGCTTCTTGACTTGCACTCCAAGCTCTCCAGATCACGTTCGTTCCAAAAATCACACTCCCGAAGGTTTCATTCCGTTTGGACTCCATTTGATATTCCTTTTCTTCGAAATACTGAAATAGGCAAAAAAAACAACAATGCGGGTTGGGCCTCCGGTTAGTAGGTTAGTCCCAAAAATGATATAAGTGTGTAAAATAAAGCCCATAGACATCCAAAAGGGGTAATATAATAGCATGGAACAATCAAAAATTATAGATACGTTGGAGATGTATCAAGCATCCCCAAGCTTAATTCCTTCTCGTCCTCGAGTAGGTAAATGATAAAAAGAGAATTTTTGATGTGGAATGCTACCTAGCATAATTCATAATGTAATTTTCTTTTTTGTGGCATGAATGTTCAGATCCAAATGAATACAAAATAAAAGTTCATATTGACATAATAAATAGTAATACTTCAAGCATACTAATCAAAGTAATCGTGTCTTCTCAAAATAACATGGCTAAAGAGAGTTATCCCTACAAAATCATATAGACTGGCTATTGCTCTATCTTCATCACACAAAGTATTTAATCATGCACAACCCCGATGACAAGCCAAGCAATTGTTTCATACTTTAATAATCTCAAACTCTTTCAAGCAATACATGAGCGTGAGCCATGGACATAGCACTATATGTGGAATAGAATGGTGGTTTTGGAGAAGACAAAAAATGAGAAGATAGTCTCACATCAACTAGGCGTATCAACGGGCTATGGAGATGCCCATTAATAGATATGAATGTGAGTGAGTAGGGATTGCCATGCAACGGATGCACTAGAGCTATAAATATATGAAAGCTCAACAAAAGAAACTAAGTGGGTGTGCATCCAACTCGCTTGCTCACGAAGACCTAGGGCACTTTTGAGGAAGCCCATCATTGGAATATACAAGCCAAGTTCTATAATGAAAAATTCCCACTAGTATATGAAAGTGACAACATATGAGACTCTCCATCATGAAGATCATGGTGCTACTTTAAAGCACAAGTGTGGAAAAAGAGATAGTAGCATTGTCCCTTCTCTATTTTTCTCTCTTTTTTTCTTTTTCTTTTTCTTTTTTTTTCTCTTTTTTTTTCTTTGGCCTTCCCCTTTTTTTGGCCTTTCTTTTTTTTTCTTTTTTTGGAAGTCCGAAGTCTCATCCCGACTTGTGGGGGAATCATAGTCTTCATCATTCTTTCCTCACTAGGACAATGCTCTAATAATGAAGATCATCACACTTTTATGGATTTACAACTCAAAGCTAGAACAAGATATGACTCTATATGAATGCCTCCGGCAGTGTACCGAGATATTCAATGAATCAAGAGCGACATGTATGAAGATTATGAAGGTGGCCTTGCCACAAATACGATGTCAACTACATGATCATGCAAAAAGCAATATGACAATAGTAATGTGTGTCATATGAATGGAATGGTGGAAAGTTGCATGGCAATATATCTCGGAATGGCTATGGAAATGCCATAATAGGTAGGTATGGTGGCCGTTTTGAGGAAGGTATATGGTGGGTGTATGGTACCGGCGAAAGTTGCGCGGCACAAGAGAGGCTAGCAACAATGGAAGGATGAGGTGCGTATAGTCCATGTACTCAACATTAATCAAAAGAACTCATGCACTTGTTGCAAAAATCTAGAAGGCATCAAAAACCAAAGCACTACGCGCATGCTCCTAGGGGGATAGATTGGTAGGAAAAGACCATCGCTCGTCCCCAACCGCCACTCATAAGGAAGACAATCAATAAATAAAACTATGCTCCAACTTCATCACAAAGCGGTTCACCATACGTGCATGCTACGGGAATCACAAACTTCAACACAAGAATTCTTTAAATTCATAATCACCCAACTAGCATCACTTTAATATCACTACCTCCATATCTGAAAACAATTATCAAGCATCAAATTGATCATAGCATCCAATTCACTTCCTATGATAGTTTTTATTATACCCAACTTGGATGCTCATCATTCCAGGACCAACTTTATGATAATAGCAAAAACCATGCCGTTCTAAAAGACTCTCAAAATAATATAGTGAAGCATGAGAGACTAGCAATTTCTGCAAAATTAAGACACCACCGTCCTCTAAAAGATATAAGTGAAGCACTAGAGCAAAAACTATCAAGCTCAAAAGATATAAGTGAAGCACATAGAGTATTCTAGCAAATTCTAATCAAATAGGCACTACAAAAAAATACACTTCCGTGATGATACGTGTTTATCACAGTAGGTCGCATTTTTTGTCATGCATGTACATCCATGACAAATTTATGACAGAATCAAGATAGTCATACCTGTGCTGTCGTAGAAGTGTTCCATGACATTACCAAAATTATCATCACAGAAGTGTCCAGTTCCATGACGATAAATCGCGCGTCACAGAAGTGCTTTCGTCAAGGGTGACTGACACATGGCATCCACCGTAACGGAACACCGTTAAGCTATCGGGTCGGGTTTTGGATCCGATAACCCGTTAACAGCCCCGACCAATGGGGATTTTCCACGTGTAAAATCGTCATTGGCTGGAGGAAACACGTGTCGGCTCATTGTTGTGACAGATGACATCCACTCATTGGACAGAAGGCGCCTATGATACGTCAACATGTGGCCCGGCCCAATAGAGGCCCATTCTTGTGAAAAGGCCGGCCCGTTTGACTTGGTCAAAAGGTGACGGGCCGGCCCATGGAAAGCCTATTAACGGCCTGTTCGCATATAGCCCATTTAGAGCCCGCTAACCCAAGGCCTGTTACGCCCTACCTGAATTAGGCCCAGTAGCATCATTTGGGCCATCCAATATGATTCCAGCCCGTTTTCACTTCTGGCCCATGTATGGCCCATGAAGGCTTTCGGCCCATATGAGGCCCTATGTAACTCTTGGCCTATTAACGGCCCGTGGTGAAACTGGCCCGCAATGAACAGTGTATCAGTTTAGACCCAATAACGGCCCGTGGTGAAACTGGCCCGTAATGAACAGTGTATCACTTTATACCCATTAATGGCCTGTTATTTAATTGGGCCGTTTCCAGCCCATGTTATCTTTTGGCCTTCTCAGAGCCCATTTATTCTTGGGCTCATTTCGAGCATTCGTTTACTTACGGCTCGTTATTGTAATTTTCTGCTTGTGGGCCAAATTCAGCCCGTGGTTACAGTCGGCCTATTTGTGGTCTGTTAATACATTGGCCCATTTTCATAGCGTCATCAAATACAGCCTATTAACGATGGCCCGTTATGGTCGGCCCATGAACGGACGATTCCAACTCTAGCCCGTTCACGGCCATAATGCGGCCTGTAATTGGCCCATGTTTGGCCAATCGATCATATGGCCCGTATAAGGCCCATTGATGATAGGGCCCGTAGAAGGCCCATTGTTTCTGTGGCCCGTAGAAGGCCCAATGTTTCTACGGCCCATAGAAGGCCTACTGTTTCTATGGCCCGTAGAAGGCCCACTGTTTCTACGGCCCGTAGGAGGCCCAATGTCACTACATTAAATATTAGCCCATGGTTATTGTGGCCTAGTTTTAAAATATAGGTTATTGCAGCCACTAGCAAACCGCGGAAAAAGAACTGCACTGACTACAAGCAAACAAATAAACAAGACAACAAGGAAACAAATAAGCAAGCAACTTATGCTAGGCTATCACGGCTATTACACATATTACATCCACTGGGCATCAAAGTTCACCACCAGTGCAAATATAGGGAACACAGCAGCATATAAATGCCGCAGCAAAACAAGTCCAGAACTGAAACCACTTCAGAAGAGTTCAAGAAACAATATCCTGGGTACCCATAATGTTGGCATGATGCTTAGCAAGCTTATTAACTTTCTCTTGTTTGGCGCTTAAATCCTCCAGCGCTTGCTGTTGCACAAGAAAGTACGCATCTGAATTCTGCAGGGACTTCCTCAGTCCTTCGGCTTCTTGCCGCAGCACAGATGACTGATGCCTTTCAGCTTGTAGCTGAGACTGAAGAAGCCGAAGTGATTCAGGCAGCGAGTTCGAAGAGCTTGTGCCAGCGGTACTGGCCAGTAACTCGAACACTACATCAACGCAGGACTATGGGGTTTTCTCACTGTCTACAAGATTGTTTTTATCACCTTTCTTGGAGACCAACAGGGTTGTCTCACTATCTTGAACCTTATCTGCATTACTTTCTCTACCATTGCATAGTGGGGTGCTCTTCTCCAATATTCTGTTTGCATACTACAAGAGAAACAAGTAGACACATCACAGGTTTAGCTTGTAGTATACCAAACTCATTTTGGTAAACCGGTTCAGTAGTAAGGTGGACATGATAACAGCATGAAACAAACATATATCTATGTACTATGGTCACTGTATTGTCCATATCATTCTAGTTTATGTTCCCTAATCAAGATAGAGACACAGTTCAACTCATATATTTTTAAGACACAACAGCATAGACAGAATATAAGTGTGAGAAACTACACAGCATTGGCAGCACTTGTAATGTGCATCACATGAGAACATAACTGTTTATACAACTTAAACTGAGATCAACATAGAGCAAGAAGTTAGAACAGCAATCCAGTTAAAGAAATAGGTTTAAAACATACATGTTGCACCATTGGAGTTTCAATTGGATCCTTCAAATTCGAAAGTAGTTGGTATGAGTAAATACAGTGATGCAACAACAAAGGAGTATGGACCATAGCTACGGAATCTGACCTGAGAATAGTTGCTCTTTTGCTTTAAACGTGGAGTTTGGGTTAGCTGTGGTGGTCTTCGTGCTTTGGGCACTGCAGTAGCTTTACAAACTGCTCGTGTGGGGGTACTCTATGGTGGACATGGTGCTTTGTCAACTATAAGTGGGTTACTATCCGCTGGGGTTGCGGTTAGATGGGTTGTAGCTGGTTCTCTGCCCAACGGTGTAAGTGTGCAATCTGGAAGAGTCTCGATTATGTGTGGTGGGGCTAGTTTGTGGGCCAGTACAACCATGGTTCTATCTGCATCGACGGGTAGCACTATCTTTTGTGAAGAACGGGTTTTTGCTCCCTTAGATACTGCCATCACCCCCTCCAATTCAAATGGCTAATAAACAAGAAACAAAATTGAACGTACAGACATTGTATGATAGACAGATGTGGTAATTCACATATATGTTGTCTAACCAAACAGGACAGCATGACACAATTTCACATATATGATGCCTAACTAAACAGGATAGCATGACACAGTTTCAGATATATGATGGATAACTTAAGAGGATATAATGGCATAATTCAACACATGATGAGTACCTAAATAGGATGACATGACAAAACTATATGATGTCTTTCTAAAATAGGTTGGGATGAAATAATTCACATACATGTTGTCTAAGTATGCAGAATGGCATGATATAATTGACATAATTGATTCATATACTAAGCAGCTGGCACTCGCATGTATGATCTCTAAACTAAGCAGAGAGAATTCAATATTGTGCATATGATGTCTAAACTAAGCAATGCAAGACACCATATGCATCATATGAGAAATATAAACATTGCAACTTAGAGCATACACCTTAGCTGGGATATAGGACTGGTCATCTGTCTCTGAATCCTCCTCTGAGGAGCTCCCTGTAACCATCGAGATATATGCTTCAACAGGTACCATTGCCTGCTCTGAAGACCTTGTTTTCACTCCTGATTTTTCCATAACCGGCTCAAATGGCTGATACACATGAAGAGTAGTTCAATATACACAGATTGTCGACAAATGGAATACGTAATGAAAAAAAAGATGGCATGAGATAATTCACATATATGATGCCTGGCTCCATGGCGGTGCATAATTCACATATATGATAACTGGCTGAAAAACGTGGCATTGCATAATTCACATATCTGATATAGAAAGCAAACAGGAGGCATTCACACAAAGCATGTCTAATCTAAGCAGATGGTATGGCAATGCAAGACACCATATGCATGATATGAGCAATATAACCCAGCCAAGTTAGAGCATGCACCTTGGGGGGGGGGGAATACGACTGGTCATCTCTCTCTGAATCCTCCTCTGAGGAGCTATCTGTAACTAGCAAGAAATCTGCATCGACAGGTAGCACTGACTGCTCAGAAGACCTTGTTTTCACTCCAGTTTTTCCCATGACCGACTCAAATGGCTGATGCACAGGAAGAGTAGATGAATGTATAAACATTGCTGAAAAATGGAACACATTATGGAAAAAAATATGGCACGATACAATTCACATATACGATGACTGGCTAACCAGGATGGCATTGCATGATTCACGTATATGATGCCTGGCTAAAGAAGATGGCATTTCATAATTCCCATATACTCCCTCCGTTCCTAAATATTTGTCTTTTTAGAGATTTCAAATGGACTACCACATACGGATGTATATAGACATATTTTAGAGTGTAGATTCACTCATTTTGTTCCGTATGTAGTCACTTGTTGATATCTCTAAAAAGATAAATATTTAGGAATGGTGGGAGTATGATATAGAAACCAAACAGGTGGCATTCACACAAAGCAAATCTAAACTAAGCTGATGACATATTAGATGTATAATGTAAGCAATGCAAGGCGCCATATGCATGATATGACCAATATCAACATGCCAGGTTAGAGCAAGCACCTCAGGTGGTAAATAGGCATGGTCGGCTCCTTCTGAATCTCCATCTGAACAGTTATCTTCCTCTGGAATACAATCTGGAAATGCAGGAATGCACGTGCAAAACAGAGCATTTGGAAACATAGGATTTTAGTCAACCTGGGTGTTTGGCTCACATGAATTGGAAGAACAAAGGAATGGAGAAACAAAGTGATGCGACAAGTGTACAACCTCTTTGGCATAGCCTTGTGGACCTCAGCATCATTGGGTTGGACGTGGAGGATGGTGATGATGCTGGTGTGACTGTCGGAGGCGGGGAAGAAGATGCGAGGCCTCTGGAAACGGCGCCGAGGGTACTGCTCCGCTGTGATGGACGGTTCCGTTGTTGGAGCAGCTCCACTAAGGTGTACGGCGACGAGGCTGAAGCATGACAAGACAGGCAACTTTAATCTGAAGTGGGACCCTAATATCATCTGCAATAGATGATGTAAAATACATAACCAAAAAGTGCTATATGTAAAACGCATCAGCCGCGCCACGGCCGCTCCGACAGATGCTGTAAGTACTGTTCACTCTGAACTTAACTGAAGAAAATGAACTTCACAGTTGAAACTGAATTTTACTGTCGAAACTGATTGAACTAGTAACAAAGCATTGCAATAGATGTTTAGGGCGTTCGAGCACTAGTAGCAGAGAAGCAATGATCTAAATCAGCAGACGCTCGAGCAGGGAACACACTAGCAGAGAGCAAGTCATGCAGTAGAACCGCGAGCGAGTGCTAAAGCAGCAACTCCTGTAGCTGCCGGAGGTCGTGCAGCAGCAGCAGCAGCGCAAGCGAGAGCAAGAGCAAAGGAGCAGCACAAACGAAAGCAGGAGCAGTGCAGCAGCGCGACCGACAGCAAGAACAGAGCTGCAGCACGAGCGAGAGCCGGAGCAGCTGCAGCTAGTGCCGTTGTGGAAGTCGCCGCCAAGGAAGCAACGACATGGGGGAGAGACGCCGTGGATGATGTGGCCGGCGACGGCGCCATCGATGGAGACGCCATGTCTGCTCGGTATCGAGCACCGGCAGCCCCGTGAGATCGAATAAAAGATAAAATGCAGCGGTGAGTGCAGAACCTCGTTGGTGGCGCCGAGTTGTCCTCGGCTTCATCGGAGGAATTGGTGAGGATGCTGCGGTTCCGGTGGGGCAGGTCAAGACGGCGCTGTGGGGATTTAGGTGGCGCGATAGACGAGGCGAATGTCGGGGCAGCTCCTTGGAGGTGGAGGACGGGGCGGCTGATCCGGCGGGACGATGAGATCGACAACGGATCCTCATCCGGTGCGGTGGATGAGGGACGGCGAGCTGTTGCGGTGGATGACGTAGTCGGGGAAGAGTCCCCGGCTGGGCGGCGGTCGGGAGGCCGATGGAGGAACGTGGGGTTTCGCGGGTTTTGGCGGCCTCGGTGTACGAATGGGGGGGAGGGGGTGGCGAAGGGGGAGGGGGAGCCAAGCGTAGGGACGCGCTTGTCCGAAATGTAGGGTAAGTTACCAGCGTACCCCCACCGGTTTTGACACCGCGACGCGGAGCTTCATTTCCGGCTGAGGGGTAGAAGGGGGATTTCGCATGTCTGGGCTGCGGGAGCGATTTCGGATGAGGAGGGAGTTCTCGCGCGCGTCGAAATTTTGGGATAACAAGGCGTGACGCGGGTTGAAGAAGCGGCAGTTTCAAAGCAGGTGAGACAAAAGATACTCGAGCTTGAAAATTTCGGGATAACAAGGTGCGGATTCCTTGTTCGGCAGAACAAACTTAACATGTAAAAAATCATACAAGACACAAGAGAGTCATGTCCCCTTTTACTATATTGCTATAGATGCCATTGAAAAAACTACAAGAAAAATGTAAAAAAAAATTGGGAGAACATGATTACCATGCACAGTACCAAATCGAATCGCACTTCCCTCAACAACAACAAAAAACAAATCAATTCCCACCAAAGAAAGAGTAATGTCCCTTTTTATATGATTACATATGCCATGATCTCGAATTTCAATTTTTGAATCCATTTTATGTTGAATTCGAATATATCATTAGGTGACCTTGTGGTTTATAATTGATGTAGTCATACATTTTGATCTTCCATCATATATGAACATTTTACTCCACCATGTGAACATATATATTGTCGTCTACCATATGGACTAAATTTCAATCAATTTTCCTTATTTGAATACGATTGTTGTCAAGTTATACAATAACTTAAATATTATCTTGATAACAAAAAGACATGCATATAGCAGTAATCATATTTCACTATGAACTACATGTACCATACGCTCTCCAATTCAAATATCTGTATCCATTTTATGTTGAATTCAAATCATAGTACATTATTGGTCTAGGTAGCGAGATGTTCGGGATAATATAAACCCTGTTTTCATACGTATAATTTTTGGCTGAATTGGGACAAGTTTTGGTATAAGCCTCTTGCAAAACCGGAGATTCTCTCAACAAGCCTTGTGGTTCCGAGAGGGAACGTGTCACCTTTGTGTGCGAAACGATATACGCTGCCTCCCCCCTGATTTTATTTATAGAGGCAACATAGAACTATATGAGTGCCCTATTAAATTTTGGAATTATTCGGGTTCATTTGGCCTTTTTATACATTAATTGAGTTTCTGGACTTTTAATGTGCATAATCTAAATATGAATTGCATGCACATGCTCCGGTGCACCAAAGTGGGTTGAAAAATCACATGTGTGTCCTTGGTTGAATTTCTAGGTCCCATGGAAGAAATGAGAATGAAATTCAAACATCTGGGCGTCATGACTCTGCCGAGAACATCGAGAAACTTAGATTTTAAATTCATGTAATGTAACTTGGCATGGTGTCATGTCATGGCACTAACATGTTGTGGTAAAAAATTGGGCCGATTTGGAAGCTCGTGGTTCTAAGAGGGAACGTGCCCCCCCCCCCGCCCTTGAGTTTCTTAACAAAGGCAACATAGAACTACATTAGTGTCATGTTAAATTTTGGAATTATTCCGGGTTCATTTGTCGTTTTTTATACATTAATTGAGTTTCTGGTCATTTAGTGTGCATAAGTCAAATTTGAACTACAAGCACATGCTCTCGTGCACCAAAGTTGGTTGAAAAATCACATTTGGGTCCTCGGGTGAATTTCTAGGTCACATGCAAGAAATGAGAATAAAATTAAAACATCTGGGCATCATGGCTCGGCCGAGAACATTGAGAAACTTGGTTTTAAAATTCTTGTAAATCCAAAACACGTCTGGAAATCATGGAACTTGGCAGGGATGTCATGTCATGGTACTACCATGTTGTGGTAAAAAAAATGGCCGAATAGGAACAGATTTTGGTGTAAGCTTCTTGCAAAGCGAAGTTTCTCTCAAGAAGGCTCGTGGTTCTGAGAGGGAACGTGTCACCTTTGAGTGCGAAATGATATACGTTGTCCCCCTTGAGTTTATTTACAAAGGCAACATAGAGCTACATGAGTGCCCTGTTAAATTTTGGAATTATTCTGGCTTCGTTTGGCCTTATTCACACATTAATTGAGTTTTTGGTCATTTAATGTGCATAATTCAAATTTGAACTACAAGCACGTGCTCCTGTGCACCAAAGTTGGTTGAAAATCACATTTGTGTCCTCGGGTGAATTTCTACTCCCATGCAAAAAATGAGAATAAGATTCAAACATCTGGGCATCGTGGCTCGGTCAAGAACATTGAGAAACTTGGTTTTAAAATCATGAAACTTCGCATGGTGTCATGTCATGGTAGTACCATGCCGTGGTAAAAAAAATTGGCTGAATAGGAACAAATTTTGGTATAAGCTTCTTGCAAATCGGAGCTTCTCTCAAGAAGGCTCGTGGTTCTGGGAGGGAACGTGTCACCTTTGTGTGCATAATTCAAATTTGAAATACAAGCACATGTTCCAGTGCACCAAAGTTGGTTGAAAAATCACATGTGTGTCCTCGGGTAAATTTCTAGGTTCCATGCAATAAATGGGAATGAAATTCAAAATTCTGGGCGTCGTGGCTGGGTCGGAAACATTGAGAAACTTAGTTTTTTAATTCCTGTAAATCCAAAACACGGATGAAAATACTGAAACTTGGCTTGGTGCCATGACATGGCACCAACATGCTGTGGTAAATTTGCAGTCTGATTTGTGAAGGCGCACACATTAACAATCAACAAAGTCATTTTGGAACAAGTGCTGTCACGTTACAATCGGAAACACAAGTATTATTGAAACCGTGGGCGTTGTACTTACTAGTACCATTTACGTGCCGCCACGCGTCCCCATTTTTTATTAGCTAGGAGGCGCCGTGCAGGGTAGCTATTTGAGCACGAGAGGCGTGCGATCAGACCCCTGCGCGTGCTTATCGGGAGGAGAGCCCTTTGACCTCCATCTGCCGTACACCTCTCTCCCAAGGTCTCCATTAATGGTGCCCGAGCCTCTGTTTAATGTCGTGGCTATGTCTCACTCGACTGAGATTTAAGAGTGAAAAAAGAAAAACTGACAGCACGGATCTTGATGTAAGATCCGAAGGACCTATATAGCATCTACTGCGACTTATAGCAAGACAGATGAATATATAAGGACGATTTTTTTTAATCAAAGAAGGGCTTGCCCCTTCCGATTTTCCTTACTGAAAACCACCACTGTTGGGGATATTACCACTAGGCGTAAACCGGCCTACTTGGGCCGGGTTAACTTCATTAGTGGCGTAAACAGATGAAGGCCCAAGGCCTGTAGTCGGTTAGAACATGTAGCCGTAAACCGGCTTGATGTATGACTTGTATTGTAAGTAAGGAATAGAGAGATACCAACCGGAATACGAGTAAGAACCGGTTAGGACTCTATGGACCGACGGGCGTCACCCGTGTATATAAGGGGACGACCCGGTGGCGGTTCAGGACAGACAACCACAACTCGAGCCTAGGCGAAGCTTGTTTGCTCCCTAGCCATCGAGATCATATCAATTCCATCACAACTAGACGTAGGCTTTTACCTTCATCGAAAGGGCCGAACTAGTATAAAACCCTCGTGTCTTTGTGTCCGCTTTAACCCCTTCAAGTAAACTCGTAGCGATGGCTCCACGACTAAGTCCTTTCGCTAGGACATCTGCCGTGACAAATCCACGACAGTTGGCGCCCACCGTGGGGCTATCGCACGATGGTTTGACGATCTTGGAGGGCAAGCTCAAGGGCACCCCATCACAGTGGTCAGTTCATCTCCCTTGGGTGATATTATACAGAACCGGGAGGTGACTGGCCGGATTGCCAAGTGGGCTATAGAGCTTGGGCCACACGGACTGAAGTACGTGCCTCGGACGGCAGTGAAGTCTCAAGCACTTGTTGATTTCATCAATGACTGGACGGAGTTACAAGCACCAGAGGAGAAGCCGGATCACACATATTGGACTATTCATTTTGACAGATCCAGGCAATTGGAAGGCTCGGGGGCTGGAGTCGTATTAACTTCCCCACAAGGTGATAAGTTTTGTTATGTTCTCCGCTTAATGTTCCCTTGTACTAATAATGCAGCTGAGTACGAAGCCTTGCTCCACGGTCTCCGGATGGCTAAAGAGATGAATTTAAGCCAGGTTAAGTGCTTTGGTGACTCGGGCCTAGTGGCTCAATAGGTGTCTGGCACTTGGGATTCTAAGGACCCGCTCATGGCTGCATATCGTCGGGAAGTGGATAATATTGCAGGTTGTTTCAAGGGTTATCAAGTGGATCATGTGGATCGTCGGAAGAATGAAGCGGCGGATGCTTTAAGCCGGTTGGGCCCTCAGCGTAAACCGGTCCCGCCAAACGTCATTTTGGACGTGTTGCACAACCCGTCAGTCAAGCTCCCAGGTGAGGCGGATTTGGCTATTCCTGATCCGGAGGCTCAATTGGTGGCAGCCTTGCATGTTATTCCGGATTGGGCAGTTCCTTATCTTGCGTACATGAACCGGGGGGAGTTACCAGAGGATGAGATTCTGGCCAGGCAGATAGTTCGGCGATCCAAGTCTATGACGATTGTCAATGGTGAATTACATCATTGCAGTGTATCAGGGGCGTTTCAACGTTGTGTTTCTCCTGAGGAAGGCTGTGAAATCTTAAGAGAAATCTATGAAGGGGATTGTGGACACCACGCCGGTTCAAAATCTCTGGTGGCAAAGGCGTTTCGTCACGGGTTCTACTGGTTGACAGCGCATGCTGACGCGGAGGACTTGGTTAAACGGTGTGATGGATGTTAGAAATTTTCAAGGCGTGCTCATGTGCCGGCTCAAGAATTGAGGATGATCCCAATAACATGGCCGTTTGCAACTTGGGGGCTGGATATGGTTGGGCCTTTTAAAAGATCCAAGGATAAGAAAACCCACCTTTTGGTGGCAGTTGACAAATTTACCAAGTGGGTTGAAGCGGAGCCTGTCAGCAAGTGTGATGCAGCAACAGCGGTGCAGTTCATCAAGAAGGTGATTTTCCGGTTTGGTTTTCCACACAGTATCATTACTGACAATGGTACCAATTTATCCAAGGGCGCTATGAAGGAGTTCTGTGAACGTGAGCACATCCGACTTGACGTGTCGTCAGTGGCACACCCCCAGTCCAATGGACAGGCAGAACGAGCTAATCAGGAAATCTTGCGAGGCATCAAACCCCGGCTTATGGTCCCATTGCAAAGAACACCAGGATGTTGGGTTGAAGAGCTACCATCTGTATTATGGAGTATCAATACTACGCCAAACCGGTCCACAGGATACACGCCATTTTTCATGGTCTATGGAGCAGAGGCAGTTCTCCCTAGTGACATCCGGCACGATTCGCCTCGTGTGGCAGCTTATGTTGAAGCAGACAATGAGACAGCACGGCAAGACGCTTTGGACCTATTGGACGAGGAGCGTGATATAGCGGCTGCCCGTTCGGCGATTTACCAGCAAGATCTTCGTCGCTATCACAGTCGCCGGGTTAGAACCAGAACTTTTCAAGAAGGAGATTTGGTGCTTCGACTCATCCAAGATCAAACGGATATGCACAAGTTATCCCCACCTTGGGAGGGACCTTTCGTGGTCAGCAAGAATTTGCACAACGGGTCGTACTATCTGATTGATATTCGGGGGCATCAAGACTCACGTACATCAGAGGAGGAGACCAACAGGCCGTGGAATATAGCTCATCTTCGGCCTTACTATACTTGAGCCATCGGCTCTATCTATGTACATATCATGACAATGTATATATTATCTTTGATATATCAAACCGGAGCCTCAGCTAAAGCGGGGTCTCTGTCTTTCTCATCATGCGAGGTTACACGGAGTGGTTCTGTTTAAAGCGGCCTCCGGTTTACCCCTTGACATTTGTTTTTTATATATCACTGGGGGCCTTGGTCGTGTCCGAACCAACGAACACCCTTTGATAGGCGACAGCCACCAGATCATTTGGGGACATGGTCAAGTCTGAACCAGTCACGCCTCTTGGTCGGCCTAAGGCCACAAAATCACTTGGGGCATGGTCGAACCCAAACCATTGTCACGCCTCTTGATCTGGCATATATGCCACGAGTCATTTGGGGATCTGGCTGACTTGAATCATTGTCACTCCTATTGGGGGCCTTGATCCTGTCCGACCATGGTAATACCATCTGAACAGCTCAGTATAGCATATTTTTGCAAATGGTTTTTATCATTGCCTTTGCTTCCATGTTGTTTTCATGGTTTGTTCGTTCTTTGCTTTTGTTGGATTTCTTTTATGTCAACAAGCATATTTTTTCTGGTTCAGCCAATGATTTTTGATCCCCCTTTAAATCCGGAGGAGTCTGCCTGGTTTACCTTTTCCCTGTTAACATCATGGAGTAACCAGGGGGCTCGTATTAAGTCAATACGGTTTGTATGGGAGCTACTTTCTCCCTTTTTGACGGTAATGGTTTATAAAACCACCGCTTCAGGCTTGGCTAAAGCCAGCTTTATGCTCAAACATGGCAGGTATTTATGTATCATCTATTTGTTATATTACTGATACACATATCAAGATCATAATCCGGCTGACGGTATAACCGCCACCGAAGTTCAAATTTTTCTGATTGCAGGAAATATGAATTAAAGTTTTTCAAGCAAAAGCTTCAGTACTTATGCACGAAGGCATATTCCAGGCAGAAGTTTTAACTATCCTATTACAAGGCAGCATGGTGCTCAAACAAAATCATTGTTTTTTGGAAGGATGTTGCAAATAGCTCTTCAAACCGGCTTCCGGTTCAAGCCTGCTCCTCATCCTCCGCCGCTTCAGCTTCCTCGTCTCTACCCATTGGCTGGAAATCAACAGTGGTCCAGTCGATTCCCATTAAAGCTTGGAAAACAGCCTCTTCATGGATCAGGGAAGACGGTTCAATATCAGGGGCGTAAGTGTGCTTACGGATTGGAGGAATCAGATTCTCCGCTTCAACAGTTGGGGCAGGCACTCGCTTGTTTTGATTATTATATTGCGCTTGATAATGCGTCAAATCTGCCTCTTCAGCTAGCTGGCAAGCCAGAGGGCGCACTGCACGGTTTATGGCCCTTAAATCTTCTTCGTTGAATTCAGAGCCATCTTCTTTCAGACTGGGATAGCCTTGAGCTGCTTCCACAGGATCAAAGTCGGGCACCCATGCCTTTGCCCGGATTAAGGCATTGATGGCTCCGGTTCGGGCAGCAGATTTTTTCAGCTCCTCAATCCGGGCTGGAAGCATTGACAACTTGCTAAGAGTGTCCTGGATTAAAGAGGGCGCCGGGTTGTTGTGAGAAGCTGTGGTGATGATCCGTTGGGCTCCGGTATACAATTGTTCCACCAAGGTGTAGGCAGCTTTCAATTTCTTCCGCACATCATTTCCTAAGTGCCCAATACGTGTGCCTACAACAAGATTGGAATGGTCTCAAACCGGATTTACGATACAGCAGATTCAAATTTATCACAGAAGTTACAAGGAGCTTACCAAAGATTGCAGCAGTCATGGAGTGTATTTGCCGCTGTACGGCCGTCAGTTCATCCACCACCGGTTTAAGGGCCGCTTCAGCATTTTCCGCTCTTTTGGTTAAACCGGCCTTCTCAGTGGCCCAGTCAGCCCGCTCTTTCTTGAAGCCTTCTTTCAGCCGTTCAGCAGTGCTCAAAGCGCTGGTTAATTCTTGCTTGGCCTTATCTGTTTCAGCCTGCTGGGTCTTCAGGGCCTCCTGCAAATCGGCAATCCGGTCCTCCTTGATTTTCACCTCAGCCTGCATACAGATGGCATTTTAAGCTTTGCACAGGCGATCCAAGAAATGGAAGTATCAACCACATAACAAAGTTATATGCCTGATACTTGGGGGCTAATGCACCTTCAATTTTTTGTATATTGCTAGATTACAAAGTCCCAAGCTCAATACAAGTATTCAACTTGGCACTTGGGGGCTAATAGCTATTTGATCAAGTTATGTTCTAAGGACAGCTTTTTATTTTTGAGCCCCGGTTTACTTATGCTAAGTTAGACCGGCCCTCGAGGGTTATGCCGACGGATTTCAAAAATGTTCAGGATCAAGTCCCGGTTTGACCAAGGTCACAAACCGGCCCTTGGGGGCTACAAGGATGAATGCAATGGCAGAAAGGAAAGAAGGAATTTACCTCAAATTTATCCCTCATCATTTTGACCAGGCCAGCTTCACAGTCACGGCTAGTGTAAAGCCGGTTTAAATAGCCAGAGTGAAGATCTTGAGCATTCAGAGCGGCGTATGTCTCTAATTCAACATCCCATTTTCCTTTGTTCAAAGGGGAAGAATCCTCTTTGATGGTATGCCTGGTAAGGGTGGCAGGATTCCCGGGTTCAGAGCGGCCTACGCCGGTAATCACAACATCATCATCTTTTGACTCGCCGGTTTGGGTTGGCGCGGCCGGTTTGTCAGCAGGAGTGTGGGATTTCTCAATCTGGACAGAGCTGGCAGGCGGATCAGCAGAGGCTGGAGTATGAATAAGACCTTCTTCAGGGATAACGTCGTCTTGCAGAGGAGGATCATTGGGGATATCTTCACAAGTAAACACTTCATGATCCGGTGCTTGGTCATGTTCTGGGGCCACATCTTCTTCAGCCGCTCTATCCAGGCGGGCCTTCTTGCTTGGTTTCGGTTTAGCCCTGAAAGAAAAATAAAAAGTCAAGGAAAAGCGTAAGCCATTGCGCAGTATACTGGAAGCATATGTTCGGTTTAACTTACCCAGCAACTGTTTTCAAAGGTGGTAGCTGGGTGGCCGACGATTCACCAGACGATGAATGAGAAGTGACCTGGTAATCGGAGTCGGATGGATTAAGAGGTTGACGGAAGAAACCCGCTTTAGGATTTAAATCAATAAAAAGGTCGGAGACCTCGGAGCGGCGTTTTCGAACCGGACTGTTCGGTAAACCGGCAGAAGTAACTACCTGGCCGCTGTGCCGGGTTGTGCGGCGAGCTTCGTGTTGCTGGGTCTTCATAAGAAAGTTGGGATCCAAATAAGCAAGAGGATGAGAAAATTTAACTTTCCGGTTTGTCCGGCGAGATTTTGGCAAAGGCAAGATTTCTGAATCAGAAGAGAGAATAGTTACCTCAACGAAGCCCGCATTGCTGGCCTCAGCGTCATCCTGACAAGCATCATCATCAATAAGGCGGGTAAAAAGTAAGCCAAGTGAATCAAGTTCTACCTCAAGATCCGGATTACCCACATCATCATCAATGGCTGGGTCAGATGAAGCGGTGGTCTTTCTTTTACGAGCTGGTTTCTTGATAGCCTTGGTCTTGGGCCGGGTTGGCCGCCCTGCCTTCTCCGTTTTATCTTGTGAAAGCTTCTTGCTCCAAAACGGATTATCACTCTGGATCAACAATAATTAAAGGTCAGACAGATAAAGCAGTAACAGGTTCAATAATAAAGCAAGTAAAATCTTACCGCTGGCGGTTCGTTGGTGGTGCAGTAAGGAAGCAGACCGGTTTGAGCACAGAGGTGCTCCGGTTCATTCAACATCTTCTTTACAGATTCTGTGACTTCGTCGTCGGAGACCTGGATTTTGATATGTCGGAGTGGGTCATCGACACTGCCAGTATATTCGCACATCAAACCAGGGCGCCGGCTTAGAGGCAGAATGCTCCATGATATCCAGCAGCGTGCAAGGTCTATTCCTGTTAAACCATTGGCCATGAAGGCCCGGAGCTTGGACAGTTGAGGGGCATATTTAATTCTCTCCTTGGCGCTTAGCCTTTGTGGAAAAGGGTGAGTGTTGCTGAGCCGTTCCGGACGGAAGCCAGGCAAGGGATTTTCATTGTCAGGGGAGGTATCCTTGCAATAAAACCAAGTTGCGTTCCACTCCTTGGGGTGAGTATGGAGTTTGACGTGGGGATAGGTGATTTCCTTCCTCTTCTGAATGGCCATACCGCCCAGTTCGGTATTAGGGCCGTCGGTGAATTCAGTACGGCGGTTTAGATGAAAGAGATCTCTAAATAACTCGACTGAAGGCTCCTCTTGAAGGTATGCCTCAGAAAGTACTTGAAAGTGACATAGATTGGTGACGGAGTTGGGGCCAGTATCCTGTGGACGGAGTTGAAAGTTGGCTAACACATCCCGATAAAATTTAGAGCCGGGCGGTTTGAAGCCCCGGGCCATGTGATCTGCGAAGACCACGACCTCTCCTTCCTGGGGCATGGGAGGACATTCATCTCCAGGAACCCTCCAGTGAATCGTATCTTTGCTATCCAAAGCGCCGATCAGGACTAGATCGTCCAGCTGTGATTCTGTGACACGGGAGGGAACCCAGTTGCACTCGTACACTTGTTTGGCCATGACGAGATCTACAAGAAATAGGTGATCCGGTTCAAGGACATGCCGGATAAAAAGGTGTTGATCTAATTACGGTAAACCGGAGGCAGTACCCATAAACCGGTCTTCTACAACGCGGCATCAGATGGATTCTGGCGGTTCAACCAGGGGACTAATGACATATATACCGGTTTAGCAATTTTTTCTCTATAGTGAAGTTAAACCGCCTGGCCTAAGCATCGGAAGCAATTGAAACTATGGATAACTAGTTATGCAGAAACAAATTTCACAAAATCGTGTTACAGCCGCGGATCTACAGCAAGCTCACAAAAACAGGAAATATTTCGAAGACTAAGGCGGAAACAGAAGTGAACCATTGAGCGGATATGTGCGGGAGATCTATGAGCTTGGATGAGAAATAGCAAGCGGATGCTAAAGGGATCGCTACTAAGCACAGCAAGAGTTCACAGATGCATTCAAGGTCAGAGAACAGCTATGAACGCGCAATGAACATAGCAAGAACATGGAACCCTAAGAACAGATCTAGGTTAAGAAGGAGAGAGAACTTACCGGGAACGGAGAAGATGCGGAAAGACGCCGCAACACTCTGGTACGTTCAGGTTGATGCAGCGGCCCGAGACGAGGCAGAGGTCGACGGTGGTGGCGGAGCTCCAAAGCCGGCGACGTGAGGAAGAAGAAGAAGAAGGGACGAAGGGGAAGAGAAAGGAAATGACCCTTCGGTCTTATTTATAAGGCAACCGAGCTAGGTCAAACGCGCGAATCCAGGAGCTGTCATTAAGAGGGCGTTATGAATTTCATAATGACGTCATGCCGGTTTACAGTAACCAAAACTGATGACGTCATGCCGGTTTACAGCAACCAAAAATGATGACGACATGGAGATTTGCCAATTAACAGAAGATATCCAAGACGCAAGATGGTGTGAAGGATTGACATGAACCAGTTCAAATCAATCTGGGGCCTAATGTTGGGGATATTACCACTAGGCGTAAACCGGCCTACTTGGGCCGGGTTAACTTCATTAGTGGCGTAAACAGATGAAGGCCCAAGGCCTGTAGTCGGTTAGAACATGTAGCCGTAAACCGGCCTGATGTATGACTTGTATTGTAAGTAAGGAATAGAGAGATACCAACCGGAATACGAGTAAGAACCGGTTAGGACTCTATGGACCGACGGGCGTCACCCGTGTATATAAGGGGACGACCCGGTGGCGGTTCAGGACAGACAACCACAACTCGAGCCTAGGCGAAGCTTGTTTGCTCCCTAGCCATCGAGATCATATCAATTCCATCACAACTAGACGTAGGCTTTTACCTTCATCGAAGGGGCCGAACTAGTATAAAACCCTCGTGTCTTTGTGTCCGCTTTAACCCCTTCAAGTAAACTCGTAGCGATGGCTCCACGACTAAGTCCTTTCACTAGGACATCTGTCGTGACAAATCCACGACAACCACAATTCACAATAAGTTCAGCACAACTCCAGCCTCACACGAAGGACTAAAAGCTACTCCCTCCGTCCCATAATATAAGACGCTTTTTGACACTTGTATAGTGTCAAAAAACGTCTTACATTATGAGACGGAGGGAGTACCAGATTGAAATCGCAACATCCCAAGAGGCCAACAAAGGCTAAACATCTGCGCTAGAACCCAACATTTCACAACCGACGACACAATCCACATCCTAAACCGATTATTACATCAAAATAAACCAGGAAACTGAAGGAAGCCCAGCAGCAACTAGAAGAACAACAACGCCAGGGTCGCCACAGCAAGAGTTTTCTTCATTCCAGCCTTGCAACATTGATCTTCCACAGAAAGATAAGGACGATTAATTTTCTTACATAATTAGAAAGATAATTAAAAAAGCTACATGCGGCTACGCCCAAAATACACAAGGGCAAAAGAAGAAGGGAGACAAGGATCTGGCTCGCTGATCTCTACTTTCTTGATGCGTTGCTGCAGGCCGCGGGAACTTGTCTCCGCGGAGAGCGGCGATGAGCTCTTTCGTGTCCTCAAGACGCTGCTTGAGAACATCCATGGATTCTTCCACCAGCCTTTGGCGCTCGTTGTGGAGCATGTCATTCTCGTCCATCAGTTTCTTGACGATGACGCCGGTCCTCTTCAACAAGGCACTAGTCACCTCCTGCTGGTCTGCACTTCGGACGATCTTCTCCCTCAGCAGGTCATGCTTGTCCCGGAGCCTCTCATTGCCCTCCCTTAGTTGCCGGATGACGCTGGTAGCCTATTCAAACGAGGCTTTCACGTCATCCTGCAACCTCGCCAAGCCAGAGATCTGATCCATCTGGCTATGGACGATCGCATGCATGCGCCTGTAACAGTCGTCGTCTGCCTGCGAGAAAATTTCCCAGACCGCCGCGGCGCGGCGGGACATCTCTGCTGCATTCATGGCGCGGCGGAACATCTTTGCTGCTTCCGCAGCGCGGCTGGACCAGTCTGCTGCATCGACGGCGCGGCGGGACCTCCGTGCTGCTTCAGCGGCACGGCGGGACCTCTGTGCTGCTACTTACGCGCGGCGGGACATGTCGGCTGCTCTCGCAGCAAGGCGGGACATCTCTCGTGCTTCCGCTTACATGCTCGCCTCTCCCTGCTAGCAATCTCTCGACCCAGAACTCACGCTGGCCATGGCAGACGCAAGGGAAGGATGTTGAATGACTTGTTTGTTTTTGTGGATGAGGAGTTGAGGAGGAATGTGCAGTCATCTTGGCATACTAGTATTTATAACCAAGTACTAATACGCTCCTAAGTGGTAAACCGTTTAGGTTGTGATCAGTGTGAACAGGTTTGGAATTCAATATAGCATGGTACTAATACGCTCCTAAGTGGGAAACCGTTTAGGTTGTGATCGGTGTGAACAGGTCTGCAATATAGCGTGGAGTAATTTGGAATGTGACGAGACACAAGCTCAAAATTTGTAAATACCCGCGTGGCGAGCTCTAGGCTAGTCCTTTTTTCAGACGCATTAAACCTATCTCTCGGGACTTCTCGCACGCACCATCGTGCCACCCACAAAAACTTGTACTCTGAGTTTAGTAGTACGTTATACAGGAAGAGAAGAGGTGCACGCACGCACTCGTCCTCTCACACACGCGTCTGTTTTTTCTCGAAAAGGAGGATGATGACCCCCGGCCTCTGCATCTGGGAGTCACACACGCATCTGTAGCTACGAATTGTAGTGTTCTCAACCATCCGATTGGCTCTATCATGGATGTACCTAAATACTAAAACATGTCTAGATACATCTATATTTTGACAAATGGAAGGCATGTATTGTGGAACGGAGGGAGTGCTTGTCATCAAAATGGATAAAAAGGGACGTATCTAGAACTAAAATACGTCTACATGCATCTCCTTTTATCCATTTTGATGACAAGTAGTACTTCTTACCCAAAGGAACTTTATATCCAACAGACACAAAATATCCGTTCGATTGTTGGAAAGTACTGATTTGATGTCGAAGTAATTGTTGCATCGCCACCAAAACCCACCATTTCTTAAGCTAAAGTAGACCAAGGTAATCCCTATATTAGCATATTACTAAGATAAATAGAAGGCATTGTCGAAACATTTAGGCCGTTAGCTTGTCAATCTGAATGTGGAGGGACACAAGCTTAGCCCCGGACAACAGCTTGGGCGGAACTTTCAAGAAGGTCAGCTCCTGCACGTCGATGTCGCCGGGATCCTTGCTGCTTGTCACCTCCATTTCCACCTCAACGGCGTCGGTCATGCCTTTGGGCTCCCTCAGCGGGCCGTTCGCCCACAGCTTGGCCCAGTAGTGCGGCAGTGGGGATGCCCCCACTCTGATGCAGACGACCGACACGGCGATAGGCGCGCCGATGTCGAGCACACCGCCGACCAAGAAAAACGCGCGACGGTCCTCCTCCGCGAACAGCAAGAGCCGTGGCTCCGACAGTGGCACTTGCAGCTGGAGCACCTTGCCGTACTGGATCCTGTGCACGGGCATGAGATGCGCGTTGCTGATGTGGTGGTAGAGCGCCGGCGGCGGGCCTTTGTAGCCGTAGACGAGCACGGGGTATTTGCAGGGCGCGAGCGGACACACGCTCTGGTGATCGGTGAGCTTGTGGTAAGTGACGTAGAGCCCACAGCCTTCGTGCGGGCACTCCACCCTCAACAACGAAACGACGGCGTCCACCGACGTGTTCCGCACGTCGAAGCCACCGCCGTGCTCGCACTTCTGGCACTGCCGCTGGTTCCTGGGGCGCTCGACGCGGCAGTCCGCGCAGGCCAGGTGCCCTCCCTTGCACTGTAGAAATCAATCGAACAACACATCAATCAAGAAACCTGCACCTTGCTCAATCAGCCGAATGGACGAGGTGTATTCAAACCTCATACACTGGAGGCATCAAGGGGCGGAGGCACAAGGGGCAGTGGAGCACGGTGAGGTCCATCGAGACCTTAGTGAGCTCCCTCGTCGGTTCCTGTTCCGTCTGCATGATCTCGCCCTCCTCGTGCACCACCATCTCTCGCTTGGGACGGGGCATTACAAAGCTTTACCGTCACATATTTTATACTCTGCGCATAACTGTCCTCTTGCATACCAAGGAAGGCAGTAGTTTGAGTTTTTTGGACAAATTTGCCCATGTGCATGAGTAAGCTGCATAAATATCGACAGTAAATGCGCATGCAATGGTTGGCTGGTCCTCCTTCCTTTTCGCTTGAGTTGGCTTCCCCGGTAGGTCAAGCCGCATCCGGCGCTGCACGCGTTTGCCTGTAGCCATTTTCTGAATTGGAAACTGGCGCGATTAATGGGGGCAGAACTAATCGAGTGGGGGCACAGATGGAAACCAATGCAGACGCGTGGACTAATCTGAGAAAAACAAGAAAAAGTTATACGCAAAGTAAAAGGAATCGGAGGGAGTACTACTTCAAGGTGCATTAAATCAACACATGCAAGTATCAAAAGGAGAGTCACGGCATGCATGCATGCGTTGTAATTAATGCATTGGTAACCCTAAATTATTGAAATATATCGAGTGCAATGCTTTGATGTGTCACGTCAACTCGTACATCAATGAGAAGTTTGATTATCCTCTCCCTCACTGACTTAACTGCACCTGCCTTTGGTTGTATGACAGGTTGGCCACACACCTGTCGGGCCCACCTATCATACACGCAAAGATAGGAGCGTCCCTCCCTCGCCCTTGAGCATGGTGGCTGGCAAGACTAGGAGAAGCTTTCGCTACACGCTCTCCCTCCCGCAAGTGGTGGACATGCAGCAGTTCAATCGGTGTCAGATGGCCAGAAGCGTACTGTAGTACTCCTCCAGTGCAGTAGTACACCATCATTTTTCGACTTCCCGAAGAGGCGAAGAGCCAAGCGCAGCCCGGACGCTCGCATGGCAGTTTCATGTGTAGAGTAGTCTAGATAGCATGTACCGTGACTGTAAGCTTAAAATCGTTGGGGTCGGCTCCATGCTATGTGGCCGTCTTGAAGTTTTTTTAAAATTAAAATAGTCTTCTGGCCCTACCTGTCACCCTGGTGATTGTAGTTTGCACGCTTATTTGGTCAAGACAGGAATATATATATTTTAATTTGTTTTTTATTGAAAAGGGGAAACTCCCCGGCCTCTACATCATAATGATGCATACGGCCACATATATTTTAATTTGTGGTGGGTAAATGTTAGAGGTTGCAGCAAATATATTGTACACTGCGGGTCTTTCAGCCAAGTTTAGAGGCAAGCATGTGGGGCCAGTGCTATGATGTGTCGCGTCAACTCGTAGAACGAGGAGAAGCTTGATTTTAATACACGCCTTCTCCCTCGCCCATGCGCGCTATTGCTCGAAAATGAGGACAGGCTTTTGCTTAGTAGTACTTCTACAACAAGCTATCCGTCCCGCTCGCGGTGGACGGACATGCAGCAGTGGATTCGACACTGTAGAAGCAGTAGTAGTAACATCATTGTTCGTCCTCTCGAAGAGGCGAAGAGCCAAGCGCAAACCGAACGTTGCAGTTGCGAACATTGGAGCACGCATATAGCCAGGCTCTTGCATGAGACAAAATTGCTATGTGGGCCCACTATTGTATTAGTACGTACAACTACTTTCTAGTATAGCCCTGTAAACCAGAAAGGAGTATTTGCCCTTCTAGAGATTTCAACAAGTGACTAGACTACACCGAGACAGAGTACATATGAAGCAAAATGAGTGAATTTGCACCGTAAATAAATACGTGCTAGTTCTATCATTTTCCTCTCCGTGGTGCACAGTATTGAGTATACTGACTAGTCTCTTTTTGACACACATTTACATTTTTTTAACACAGTACATACGCAAGCGCTCATATACACGCGCATACACTCACCCCTATGAACGCACACACGTACGGCACTAAGTATCATCTTGAAATTTATGAAGTCACCATAGGCACCTCGTCGTCGACGGGTCCATAGGTGCTAGAATGCCAAGGAGGAAGAGGGTAGCGGTTCCCGAGACGTTGAGCGGTCAATGATGCATCTTTAATTACATGCAGAGGGAATTAATTGGAGAAGCAGACTAGAGCCAGCACGATGTGAATGCAACAGAGTTTGGACTCTCATATAATAAAGGCACCCCACCACTCCAATCCATCTACTCCCAAGTCTTTGCGCAACACTGCTCACTCCAATCCAAGACCAAGTGACCAGAAGCCACAAGCACCTATGGAGGCGATGGACGCGAGCGGCAGTCGGCTGTGCCAAATCATCCAAGGCGTCGGCCTGTGGCCCTGCACCGCGCAACATTTCCAGATGGTGCTGGCGACTGCAGGCATCGTAGCCCTCGCCGACGCCGGCTTCGCCTCTCGCATGGACAACATGATGGTCAACTCCATCCGCAAGTTCACCGCCGTCAAGAAGCGCGCGGACGACCTTGCTGTACTGCTCCAGCCCGCGCGCCCAGGCTCCTCATTGCCTGCCACCCTCATCAGCCTAGATGGTGAAGAACTCTTTCAAGCCCTGGTGGCCCTGCAAGTGCCGGAGGTCGCGACGAAGAATGTGCACCTCGAGGCCGCGCTCGCCGCGCAGCGCCTTGCCATGCAAGAAACCATCGACCTGCACATCCATGTCTACGAGGAAATCGTCTACATAGGCCACTACAAGGCAAGGGAGGACAGAAAGACGTTGGCCTTCTTCTAGCGGCTGGAATCTTTGGACGCCATTGTTCAGAAGCACGTCGACCTAGCCACGAAAGCCGCTGCTACTTAGGCGCCGTTCGGTGGGCCGGCGCCCTGAGTTGAGGAGGTGGACGTTGTTGATGGATGCATCTCTTCTTCTTGCCTCCTGTAACCAGCACTGCATCGCCTCGTGGCCTTAATGTTTTATTAGTATAGTACTCTCTCCGTCCCAAATATAAGTCTTTCTAAAGATTCCAGCAAGTAAATAAATGCAGGTCGACGAATTATGGCTATATGTGCATATTTATATCTAGCTATTGTACTTGTTGGCTATAAACTTGACTATATGTGACATGGCAACATCATATAGCCAGCAACTGGCTATATTATTAACCATGCTCTTAGAGAGTAGAAGAGAGAAACGAGGGAGGAGGGCTAGCTGTAGCACGGATGTTGTTGTCAGATGGGACTCGTGTTTATAGAATAGGAGTATTGAGCACTCGTGCCTCTTTTTTTTAGGGAAAAATTAGTCGTATGTCTAGTACCACTAGTTGGGTGCGTGCGACCTATAGCTGTCATCACTTTAGGTCTACTTTTCGAACCGCGGCTACGCTTCACAGTACATATTTTTCACGCATTTATCCTCCTATATGTACTCCTAGGCTACTTCCACGTGCTCCCATTCACCGACATGTGGGACATAGAGCATTTGGGTCGTAGTGCATGCACGACCCGGAGCATATGCCGGGGTACTTTACATTTCAGACCTCACGAATTACATGCAAACCGGATTATTTTCATGGAAACCGGAGCACGTTCATTAAATTTTGGACATAACACGTTTATAAAAAATGACCGGACCTAAACCAGTCTAAGGGCCTCTTTGATTTTTCCTGAAAAAAGGGCCTCTTTGATTCGTAGGATACTGAAAACACGGGAATGGGGAAAGTATGATGGCGATGAACTGAGACGAGGAGAACTCTAACTCAGTTAGAGGTTAGAGTTAGATTCTAACCCTGAACTAACTCTAAACCAAAGAGGTGTATGGATGGCAGGGTTAGATTGACAACAAATGCTCTATCTCAATCATTTGACTACTTTGGACCCTATTTTTAGTCAGACTAAAATAAGTCCCTTGGATCCAAGCACCCTCTTGGTGTGGCCGGCTCTTCTGTGGCCTCCTCCCGCTCACAATTGACATAAACGAACCATCTATACAATCAAGCATGCAAAACATGATAATTTTTACTTTGTCCATACAAATGAGATATCCCACTTAAACATACAAGTCGTCAATAAAGCTTCACAAAATAAAAACACACTTCATGAAACAAAGAATGAGCTAACTCATCACGGAAGTTGTTCACGATAGGGAGGGAGCCCAGAGCCCCTCACGCACCGAGGGAGGAGCTCGCCATCGTCGCTCTGGAGGAAGGCTCTGTAGAGCCCAAGCCCCGGGAACCCCTCCGACGCCGGCCGTTGCGAGTTGAGGTCGACACCGGCATGGGTAGCAGGGCCACTTGCCGCCGACTGGGAACTTAATCTTTGGGCCTCTATAAATAATGCAAGCCTGTAACTAAAATACCTAGAAAGGTGAACTGAATCTTTAGGCCTCTAGAAATAATGCACGCCTGAAACTGAAATACCTAGAAAGGTGAACTGAATCTTTGGTCCTCTAGAAATAATGCAAGCCTGAAACTTAAATACCTAGAAAGGTGAACTGAATCTTTGGGCCTCTAGAAATAATGCAAGCCTGAAACTGAAATACCTAGAAAGGTGAACTGAATCTTTGGGCCTCTAGAAATAATACAAGCCTGAAAATGAAATACCTAGAAAGGTGAACTGAATCTTTGGGCCTCTAGAAATAATGCAAGCCTGAAACTCAAATACCTAGAAAGGTGAACTGAATCTTTGGGCCTCTAGAAACAATGCAAGCATGAAATTGAAATACCAAGAAAGGTGAACTGAATCTTTGGGCCTCTACAAATAATGCAAGCCTGAAATTGAAATACCTAGAAAGGTGACCTGAATCTTTGGGCCTCTAGAAAGATTTATTACCTCCTCAAGCAGCATCAAACAATTCCATGCGTGCACCACAAATCTATAGCAAGTTTGATCAGGATCTACTTTTCCAAATCAGAATTAGCGCTAGAGCAAGCAAGATCAATGATATGGCCGTGATATAGAGAAGGAACAAACAAACTCACCCCTCTCGCGACCTCCCTGGTAGATGCGCCGCCGCCGCGCACGACAGAGGGAGAAAAAGACTGGTGAAGGGGGAGCGGGGCGACCTTCGAAGGTCGAAGGGAGAGGGTCGCCGGAGTAGGGCGACGGAGGCCAGAAGGAGAGGGCGGCCGAAGGAGAGAGAGGGCGGGCGGTGCTTGGGCGGGCGGCCCTATGGGGAACAGAGAGGAGTCGTGCGAGAGGGGGGAGCGATCTGGTGCGGGCAGGTGATATTCTTTTAGGGGAGCGATCTGGTGCGGGCAGGTGAGATTTTTTTAGTTCTCTTTTAGTGGGCCCAGGATAACTAACCCAATTAGAACCTCTCCACCGGGCTAGTTTTTTTAGCTGGGTTAGAGCAAACTAGCTCAAACTAACCCCTCTTGTTTCGATAATTTGAGGCTATTTCAACCCAAACTAGCTCTAACTCAGGGATCCAAACAAAGAGGAGTGTTACTATACATGCTACAGTGTGGACCATAGCACATTGTTTTTTATGGCCATATCACCACATTATTGTTTTCTACTGCTGGTTCATTGGGCTACCGTGGTTCGCACGACTGGTTCACTGGGCTGCCGTGGTTCGCACTCCTCCGACCTGAGTAGTACTCCCTCCATTCCTAAATATAAGTCTTCGTAGATATTTCACTGTGGACCACATATGGATGTATATAGATGCATTTTATGTGTAGATTCACTCATTTTTCTCCGTATGTAGTCCATAGTGAAATCTCTCCAAAGACTTATATTTAGGAACGGATGGAATAGTATAGTACTAGTATATACCGCATCATTATTTGCTCCTTCTTACTACTCCGACATGTGGGAGAGCCAGCATCCGGGTCGACGTGTCATGCACCAGATTAGAGCGCGGAACGGAAGGGGGCATCACCCCGGTCGGAGCGCCAGTAATTCATGACTATAGTGAGTGGTAATATCACAAGTCTTACCAGCAGTAACGCGCCGTCAAATCGCACAGCCCCACTTGCTCACCCTCCTCGCCTCTCTGTCAAACCGCCTACCCGAAAACTGCCGCGCGTACTACCCGGGAAAAGCCCCGCCCTCAACTTTTAACTACGCAAAAATAGTTCGAGCTTGTTCGTTCTATATAAATACATTACTTACTGTATGTTTATTCACCCGTGGGGTTGTTCAATGAATGGAGGGGCGGGGAGCACAAGTGAACAATACTACCTCTGTCCGGGTTTATTGGTCCCCATTGTATTTCGTGCCAAATTTTGACCATAGATTAAACTAAGAAAATGTTCACGCACATCACCAAACATTATATTTTTCAAAACTATGTTCAAATACGAATCCAATGAGATAATTTTTCTTGACATGCATTAACATTTTGTTAGTTAAATCTTTAGTCAAAATTTGGCACAAACTATAAAAGGGACCTATAAACCAGGACGGAGGTAGTACTGTAGTAGTAGTAATTGGAGTTAGAGTAGTCACCTTAAATAGAGAGTTTCTTTTCTTTAATGCCACATACACAAATTGAAACGCTTGTTGTGGAGAGAAAAAAGATAATCACTCCACTATATATGGACGCAGGGGCCTGAGCGCTCGCTTTACTAGGGTTGCTCTCTTCATTCTCTCATCCTCTCCAGATATAAACAAGACAGCGGTAGCAACATTTTCTCTTTGCTCACCACTGGTCACAGATCCGACCGGATCCCTTCGGCCGGTGTGTGTAGAGGACTAAAAGGTGCATCGTTCATGCAGTCATCACCGCCGAGGGAGGAAACCCACAGCTGCCGGAGGGGCCCGATCCTCTGCCCGTGTCGTTCTCTCCGACACAGCGCCGGCTCGGGAGGTCCTCCGACCCTTCTTCCTCCCTGTCGTATTGTCTGCAGATCCGACCTGCCGCCACCGACATCCCGGCGACCCTCAGGTATAAGTTCTTCGAAAGCGGCCTTGCTCTACTGCCCTAGCTCCCCACGTGTCTGCATGTGCATCTTTTTCTACTCCCATCAGCTCTTCCAAAGCCACCTAAATTTTTAGTATTATTAGAGGTAAAGCTACTTCATGCATTCAAATCTAGGGCTTTGTTCAAACAACGAAGAAAGGGGGGAAAGTTGTAGCATGAATTTAGGACTTGATTCAAAGAGGAAATAATATGGTGAAAGTAGTAGAGACCGGATACCCAACCGGTCTCTTGGTTGAAAAGGGAAATAATGGGAAAACGTAGTACAAACTGGATAAGGAACAGATCTATTATTGGTTGAAAAAAGGATAGAAAGTGGCGGCTGGTGGACAAGTCAACAGAGTATGTCCAGGATTAGATTTGCTGCCATCACATAGTAAAAGGTCTCCGGGATTAGATTTGTTGCCCTCACATAGTAAAAGGTCTCAGGATTAGATTTGCTGCCCTCACATAGTAAAAGGTCTTAGGATTAGATTTGTTGCCCTCACATAGTAAAAGGTCTCCGGATTAGATTTGCTGCCCTCACATAGTAAAAGGCCTCCAAGATTAGATTTGCTGCCCTCACATAGTAAAAGGTCTCCAGGATTAGGTTTGCTGCCCTCACATAGCGTGAACAAGCTCGGCATCACCACTGTATGCCTCCTTGTAGGTACATTGTGCTGATGCGTCCACTGTCACATGTCCTTATACCAACCTTTTGCTTTTTTTTCCGGGTAAACCAACCTTTTGCTGTAAGGGCGCATGTAAAATGAAGCGATCACACTGTTACCTTAGGGACATGTCTAACCAGTATTACTGTTAATCTAATGCCTCCAGTGATAAGATGCAATTAAACTGTGTTACAAATGGCACTCCTGTTGTTTTCCCTAGTATGATAAGTAAGTTGCTCCTTTACGCTGCTGAGTCTCCTGGTATCCCCACGGTCCCATGCCCTTAAACCAACTCTTTAGCTGCTATTGATTTACTGTGTCTGGTAAACAAGCAATGCCACCATTAAAGTAATCCCATATCTGAGGAATCTCATTGTTGATCGTAATGCTTCTGGTAACATGAAGCATTGCTGACGTTTTAAAATTTCTACTGTCCTTGCGTGATTGCCATGAACATAATTAAGATGCTTCTTTTCATTTTGTATATGTTTCATATATTCTTATTGACCAGCAACTGTTTACTTTCTATCATTTTGTGCAGATAGGGATATCCATTTCACCTTGTTGCTATTCTGACCTTTTGGTGAACTGCACAAAACACTTTTTTTTGGAGTGAGTGTCTTGTGCAGTTCAACTAAAATTTCACGTGGGCAACATCTCTCAATTTTGGTGGAACTGCACAAAATGGTGATTGGAGTTTCCAAAATCTTCGTCAAGTTCTGCGGGTAATCTCGTGCAACATTTTATTAGCCTTTGCAAGATGGAGCCGTCACTGTCGCCACAATGGCACTTTATTTTAGTGGAACTACACAAAAGGATAAGAAAATTATAGTTGCACCTTACATGAGCTGGACAGCCAACCTTAATGTTCCTCAGTTTTAGTGCAACTACTAAAGAAGAACCTGCCAGCTCACAAGAGCAAGTACTTCTTGCTAGCTGAATGATGCAACTTTGCTTCATTTTAGGTGAACCACAGAAAAAGGTGCATGAATTGAATCATGGAACTCCAGGCAGACCTCATCCTAGTGGACCTGGAGGTTGAGTTCAAGGAGGCCGCTATTAAAGTGAAACCATGCTTTCATGTCTCCTTGTTTGTGTTGTGCAAACGGGAATACTCAACTACAGATGTTGTGACGGTTAAGAGCATTCGCCAAGTTCTTCGATTGTATGACATGGCTAGCCAAGATGGATTTAATCCCGATATTCACTTTATCAAAAGGCTCTAATGGGTTGGTTCTGAATCTTGCAAGCTGGGAATCAATGAGATGTGTAGGCATCTTTGTTGTACTTATTATTTGAATCTTATTTGTTGGTTCTGAATCTTGCAAGCTGGGAATCAATGAGATGTGTAGGCATCTTTGTTGTACTTATTATTTGGATCTTATTTGTTGGTTCTGAATCTTGCAAGCTGGGAATCAATGAGATGTGTAGGCATCTTTGTTGTACTTATTATTTGGATCTTATTTGTTGGTTCTGAATCTTGCAAGCTGGGAATCAATGAGATGTGTAGGCATCTTTGTTGTACTTATTATTTGGATCTTATTTGTTTGTTCTGAATCTTGCAAGCTGGGAAACACGGCATGATGATGCGGAGGACAGCAACCATAAAAAATAGTTCAAACTTGGTAGTATTATCTTTGTGAAAGTGCGACAAATGTGCTGATCGTGTGCGTCCTAAGAATAATAATTCTAATTGTTGTGCATGTTGATCCCGTGGCACTGATAGAACGAGCCAATGCATTGCTTGTTTTAAGTATAAATTTTATTAAAGCTAATTAAATTTAAGTAAAGTGACCACTAACTCTTGTTATTACAGTACCAATACAGACTCGCTCGTGAACCGACGTGTGGCCGGAGTAGGTTTCTTAATGGAGGCGTTTGAATGCGCCGAGGGTGCATCTTCTGCTGGGCGTGCAGCGGACGAGGGAGGGGTAATAACTGTTGTCTCCTGTACACTCTCAGCTTACTGTTGAATCTAGTTCCCCAAGAGCTGAAAAACGAACTGCTGCCGCCACCTACACACTCGTTCACTCGAAGAGACTCCAATGGCGATCCGAGGGGTGAGCCTGCTGGATATGGACTTCAGCAAGGAGTTAGTTCGCCGTTCAGTCCTATGGCTGCACCAAGTTGAATGTGATGTACACCAACGATACGGACTCGGTGAAGCTCTGCCTTGCCTCAGTCCTATGGCTGCACCAGGTTCTGGAGCATTCGCCCGTTTCATCGGCAGTGCCGACTGCACCTTTCCTACGATGGAGATAAGGAAGAACGCAACGATTCGGCCATCTAGTGCAACAAGCTTGTCGACATCCAGAAGCAATACAAGATCATCAGCCACGGGCAGGAGAAGGACTCCGTGGTTGACCTTGTTGAGACCATCATCGACCCCTGATATGCCAACATGAAAGAAGACGACCTGAACACGTGGGAGGTACCTCTGAATCTAGCCTACATAACCTACGCGGCCAAGGACGCATACGCATGCTACGACATATACAGGCAGATCTTGGACATGAGGGTGTGTCTGCTTCCCGTAACCGACGAGTACACGGACAGCCGCAGCGTCATGATCAAGCGTGCCAGGAAGGTCTAGATGTTGTACTTTATCTGTTTATAAGCACCTTTATCATCTGAGTGTTTCATGCATTAGCCTATGTGTCGTAATTATCAGTTTTGTCCGAAATATTTCTTTTAAGAACCCATTAACCTGATTGCTTTTTTTAGTGGCTATTTGCTAATGTATGTAAACTAGTTCACTTGTCCGTAAAAAAAACTAGTTCACTCGGTTGCCGTGCTTTGAATCTCCTTCCTCCCAACATATTCCTCTCCTCAGGTGGACCCAGCAGGTCTCTGAATTTTCTCCCACTTTCTTTTTCGATGTAAACTGAGTTTTCTCCCAGTACTTTCCCCTAGAACCAACTCAACTGTCCCACGTCTAGCCTAAAAAATAATAATACCCCACGTACTATTAACTCATCAAATTAAAATGATATTTTATTTCGTAAGTTGAAAGTTCTTACAAAATAATAATAATAATTTTTTATATATAACTTGCCAAGTTAACTCCTAGTGATTGCGTACATAAGCTTGCAAAGATTTTACTGATGTGCAATCATGTGTTTATGTTTTTATAACATTTCTCCGTCTAGCCCAACATGATATTTTCACCCAGCCCAGCAAGTCCGCGGATTTCGAGAAAAATGCAAATGAGATTTAAACGGGCTGCATAGATGCTACATCATTGTTTCACGTAGCCCACCAAATGGACTAACAAAACAAATGGACTGGCTGACATGTGGGCCAGTAGGTCGAAGCCTAAGAAGGCGTTGGATTTACATCCAAGGGACAGCATTCTTCTTCAATCTCTCATCTTCTTCCCCCAGTGCTGCCGGAACCGCCTGCTCCAGCCTTCGGCGTCCAGCAATGTTGTTTTGCGCTCCTCAGCGAAACGCTACCCCGCCGACAGCCAGGCCATCCCTCCACTCCGCACCTCCTGTTATTCTCTGCCGAGTGTAGGCCCACCCCGCACCTGAACCAGTCAAGTTTCCCACTCCTCTCCGTTTGCGACTCCACTGTCGCGTCTTCCCCATCTCCGGGTCATTCCAGTCTGGGGCCTTGCCGTCGTCCACCGCCTCGGTGCGCACGGCGCGGCGTGGTCAACATACGAGAGTCATCGGAAGAGGACTATACGTGGAGAGCCTGATGGCTGGGACCCACGAGGTCCATGGTCGCACGCAAGGAAAGTTCCTCCTTATTACGCACTATACATGCACTGTACGTGGGAAGGGCTTCTGTATTTCACGAACCCCCCCCCCCCCCCCCGCTCACAGGTCGGACCCACAAGCTATATCTTCGCACGCAAGGAAGTGCCTCCTTATTACGCACCAAAAAATGAATACCCC
The DNA here is from genome assembly GCF_018294505.1 of Triticum aestivum. Lineage (NCBI taxonomy): Eukaryota > Viridiplantae > Streptophyta > Magnoliopsida > Poales > Poaceae > Triticum > Triticum aestivum. The sequence continues at coordinate 341,833,660 of NC_057807.1, read as the reverse complement.
CTGCTAGCTGGGATCCACCATAGTGGGTGGCTGACTTGTGGGCCTACTAAGTTGACGAGGATGGAGGGCTTTGTCAACTTAGTAAATATGAACGATTCTAGATCCAGTGATCGTATGATGTCCATCCAACGGCCATAGTGCTTCTTCAACCTCTGGTCTTCTTGCTCCAGCCGCCCAAAGCAGCGCCAGTCATGCCGCGTGCTCCTGCCTCTCGTGGCCGGCTGTGATGCCGCGGAGGCCTCACCGCCCCCACTACTCCCACCGCTGGCCCAGGGTATCCCTCTACTCACCCACACCCCCTGTTATTCTGCGGCGACAGCAGCCTCACATGGCAACTGAACCAGTGAACCCTCATACTCCTCTCTGCATGGGCATTCACTGCCGTGTCTTCCCCGGCTCTTCGTCGTCCCCTTCCTAGGCCTCGCCGTCGTCCATCGCCTTGGTGCTCTCGGCGCGGCATGGTCAATGTGGTCAACGACCGACTTCCATCGGAAGAGTACTGTACGTGGAGAGGCTGACAGCTGGGTCCAAGGCCACATCCCAGTTTTTTTGTGATTTGCCAAGTAAGTCGCTTTGTCAGGCCTGTTGGGCTGCAAATCTTTCAAGACGAGGAGAGCTTCATTCGGCTGGCCGAGAAAATGGCCTATCCGTAATGAGAAATGGGATGTACATTTTTAAAACACATCAAACTGGCAATTAGTTTCAAATATATTCTTTTCATTTCGAGATTTTAAATTACATTAATTTTTATGCGTGGAGAATTTGTTGGATATTATATTGATATACATTTATTTTTAAAATCAGTTTGAATGTGAGTCGAAATTTCGGGATTAAAACAATTCGGACCGCACCGAAATATGCAAAATTTCGTATAATTTTTTAACCGTGGCCACAATATGGGATGTAATGCTAACAAAAAGGATATGGGCTCAAAAAAAATCTTAAGAATTAGCAAATGGGTTGTAAATTATTAGAAATAATGGCAGATGGGATGTATGATGTTTTCCACAGATTTGAGGCTTTCCTAAAAAAAGGTTGACGCACAAGCAGTGCCTGTTGGATGGCCATCCAACAGCCGTTGTGCTTCTTCAATCTCTGCTCTTCTTGCTCCAACCGCTCAAACAAGCGCCGGCGGGACTGCCTGCTCCCTCCTCCCCGCGGCCGGTTGTGCTGCCGCGCAGGCCTCATCGCCCCATCATACTCCCATTGCTGGCCTAGCCATCCCTCTACTCACCCACACCTGCTGTTATTCTCCGGCGACGGTAGACGAACCAGTAAACCCTCATTCAGTCGTACTCCCCTTCGCGTGGGAAACAACTGCTGAGTCTTCCCTGCCTCCGTGTCGTTCCCTTCCTAGGCCTCACCGTCGTCCACCGCCCTGATGCTCTCGGTGCGGCCTGGTCAATGTGGTCAACGATCGACATTCATCTGAAGTGGACTGTACGTGGAGAGGCCGACAGCTGGGTCCACGGCCGCACGCAAGGAAATGCCTCCTTATTACGCGCAAAATAATGATTCGTCTACCTGACATCGGGGACCCACCGAAAGGGCCTCAGTATTTCGCGAAAAAATGTTACCGCCACTGACAGCTCGGACCCACCAGCTATATCTTCGCACGCAAGGAAGTGCCTCCTTATTACGCACAAAAAAATGAATACTCCCCCTGTTAGCTGGGACCCAGTATAGTGGCAGGCTGACTTGTGGGCCTACTAAGTTGACGGGGACGGAGGGATTTGTCAACTTAGTCAATATGCATGATTCTAGCTCCAGTGACCATATGATGTCCATCCAACGGTCGTAGTGCTTCTTCAACCTCTGGTCTTCTTGCTCCAGCCGCCCAAACCAGCGCCTGTCATGCCTCGTGCTCCTGCCTCCCGTGGCCGGCTGCGATGCGACGGAGGCCTCACCGCCCCCTACTACAACCACCGCTGGCCAGGCCATCCCTCTACTCACCCACACCACCTATTATTCTGCGGCGACGGCAGCCTCACACCGCAGTGAACCAGTGAACCCTCGTACTCCTCTACGCGTGGGCATCCACTGCCGCGTCTTCCCCGGCTCCACGTCGTCCCCTTCCTAGGCCTCGCCGTCGTCCACCACCCTGGTGCTCTCGGCACGGCGTGGTCAACGTGGTCAAGGAACGACTTCCATCGGACATGGACTGTATGTGGACAGGCTGACAGCTGGGTCCACGGCCACAGCAAGGAAGTGCCTCCTTATTACGCGCAAAATAATTATTCCTCCACGTGACAACGAGGACCCACCGGACGGGCCACCATATTTCGCGAAAAAAATGTTTCCCCCCTAACTGCTGGTACCCACCAGCTACACCTTCGCACGCAAGGAAGTGCGTCCGGGCAAAAAAAACGATTCGCCCCCCTGACTGCTGGGACCCACCAGCTACATCTTCGCACGCAAGGAAGTGCCTGACAGTCGGGACCCACCTGGTCGAAGCGTACGTAGCGTTGTCATTCTGGTCGCGAACGTGTACATACATATTGGTCAATGTAGAGGCGTGCACGTGTCGTAGATGAAGAGGCGCGCACGTGTCGTAGTAGAGGCGCGCACGTAGCATGTACACATACGTACAGCGGCGAGGGTGCAAGAAAGAAAATACGGCCACGTACGTACATACGGGCAGGGTCTCGAACGCCTACTCGCGCATACGTACATGGCTGGGTCGGAACGGAGAAACAGCGTTGTCGTCGTGTTCATGGGGAGCCAACCGGCTGGGTCGGAACGAAATGCGTGGTCGTGTTCATCGGGAAGGCTTGGACAGAACATGCGATGGAAACGAGGCCTGGCTTACCGCACAACGGAGGAAACGGCCTTGTGTTCGACCGGCCACGTTCAAAACGGGGTCCTGTTGATCGGGAGGGGCCTGGCGTACCGCAAAACAGAGAAACAGACCTCCTACGATCGAAACGGGGGTCCTGTTGATCAGGAGGGGTGTACCGTACCACAAAACGGAGGAAACGGACCTCCTACAGTCGAAGCTGGGGTCCTGTTGATCGGGAGGGGTGTGGCGTACCGTAAAACAGACGAAACGGACCTCCTACGGTCGAAACGGGGGTCCTATTGATCGGGAGGGGTGTGGCTACCGCAAAACGGACGAAACGGACCTCCTACGGTCGAAAAGGGGGTCCTATTCATTGGGAGGGGTGTGGCGTACCGCAAAACGGGACTCCACGGGATACTGTTCATCTCCACCGTCGACCTCCTCCAGCCTCCACGGGCTACCATCGACCTCCTTCAGCCTCCACGGGCTCATGTTCATCCAGCCTCCACCACGCGCTACTCCACCGGCTACTGTTCAACCACCCCTCCACGGGCACCACTCCACCGTCTACTGTTCATCCAGCCCTCCACACCACGGGGTCCTGTTCAACTACCCCTCCACGGCCACCCTCCACCATCTACTGTTCATCCAGCCCTCCACACCACGGGTTCCTGTTCATCCAGAGGCAACACCACCGCTCACTGTTCATCCAACCCCCCCCCCCAACGCTCACTGTTCATCCCAGAGGCAGCATCGATTGACTTCAGTTAGCAGCAGTAGCGAAGGAATCGCTCCATCAGGTTCAGTTAACAGCCATCGATCGATCGCTCGGGTTCAGTAACGCGTAGCCTGCAGTGCAATCGCTCGGGTTCAGTTAGAGCCCAACGCCTCGCTCGGCTTCAGTTAGAGCCAACCCTCGCACACACGCGCGTACGTACGAGAGAAACGTGCATCGCTCCGCCCCTGACCTCCCACCGTAACCGGCAACTCCCTGAAATTTTCCTCCCCCTCGCTTCTACCACGGTTTTTTCCGTCATGGACAGCCCAAAGAATGTCATGCAGCTGCGTCTCCGGCCCGCCCAGGATGAAAAGCCATTTTCTGTCATGATTTTTTGTCATAGAAATAGGAGCCCACCACATCTATGATGATACCGGGTTTTGTCACAATTATCGTCATAGAAGTGTCATATGTATGACAGAAAAAATTTCGTTCGGCCCAAAATGTCACGGATGTGTCTTTTTTTGTAGTGAGGCTTCTCCCAAAAGGTGTGTACATCAAGGATGAGTGTGGCAAACTAAAAGGCAAAGACTAATATAATACACGACGCTCCAAGCAAAACACATATCATGTGGCAAATAAAAATATAGCTCCAAGTAAAGTTACCAATGAACGAAGACGAAAGAGGGGATGCCTTCCCGGGGCATCCCCAAGCTTAGGCTCTTGGCTATCCTTGAATATCTTGGGGTGCCATGGGCATCCCCAAGTTTAGGCTCTTGCCACACTTTATTCCATAGTCCATAAAAGCTTTACCCAAAAAACTTGAAAACTTCACAACACAAAACTCAACAGGAAATCTTATAAGCTCCGTTAGTGAAAGAAAACAAAACCACCACATAAGGTATTGCAATGAACTCATTCTTTATTTATTTTGGTGTTAAACCTACTGTATTCCAACTTCCTTATGGTTTATAAACTAATTTACTAGCCATAGATGCATTGAAATAAGTAAACAACACACGAAAAACAGAATCTGTCAAAAACAGAACAGTCTGTAGCAATCTATAACTAATGCAAACTTCTGGATCCCTAAAAATCCTACCAAAATAGGAAGTCCTGGAAAATTTATTTATTGAACAGAAGCAAAAAGAATCAACGCAAAAGCATGTTCTGTGATTTAACAAAATTATGTTGGTGCGTGCAAAGTTTCTGTTTTTCAGCAGAATCAAATCAACTATCATCATAGGTTATCCTATAGGTTCTACTTGGCACAAACCCTAATTAAAAGATAAAAACACATCTAAACATAATGTAGATGCAAGATTTATTACTAAACAGGAGCAAAACAAAAAACATAAAGAAAATTGGGTTGCCTCCCAACTAGCGCTATCGTTTAACGCCCCTAGTTAGGCATAAAAAGCAAAGATAGATCTAAGTAGTGCCATCTTTGGCACTAAATTCATAAGTAGCACGCATGATAGATTCATAAGGTAATTTGAATTTCTTTCTTGGAAAGTGCTCCATGCCTTTCTTTAAGGGAAATTGGAATCTAATGTTTCCTTCCTTCATATCAATAATCGCACCAATCGTTCTAAGGAAAGGTCTACCAAAAATAATAGGGCAAGAAAGATTGCAATCTATATCCAGAACGATAAAATCTACGGGCACCAAATTTCTATTTGCAACAATAAGAACATCATTGATCCTCCCCATAGGCTTTTTAATGGTGGAATCCGCAAGCTGCAAATTTAAAGAGCAATCATCAAGATCATGGAAACCTAGAATATCACATAAAGTTTTCGGAATCGTGGAAACACTAGCACCCAAATCACACAAGGCAAAACACTCATATTCTTGGATTCTAATCTTTATAGTAGGTTCCCACTCATCATTAAGTTTTCTAGGTATAGAAACTTCCAAATTAAGTTTTTCATCATAAGATTGCATCAAGGCATCAACAATATGTTTGGTAAAAGCTTTATTTTGCCTATAAGCATGAGGAGAATTAACAACGGATTGCAACAAGGAAATACAACATTTTAAAGAACAATTATCATAATCAAATTCCTTGAAATCCGAGATAGTACGTTCAATGTTATTAGAAGTTGAGGATTCTCCAATCTCACTTTTACCAAATTTAGCATCAAGATCTAAAGATTCTGAATTCTTGGGACGCATTCTAGGCAAAGTTGATTCATCATCAGTACCATAATCATCAAAATTCATATTGCAAAACATAGATTTATAGGAGACGCATCAATAACTTTAAGATCCTCATCATTATTTTCACGAAAACTAGAAGAACACACTTTTATAAAGCTATCTTTCTTAACACACAATCTAGCGGTTCTTTCCTTACACTCATCAATGGAAATTCTCATTACTTTGAGGGACTCATTGATATCATGCTTAGGAGGAGAAGGTCTAAGTTTAAGAGAATCAACATCAAGCGAAAGTCTATCAATGTTCCTAGCCAAATCATCAACTTTGAGCAATTTTTCTTCAAGCAAAGCATTAAAATTATTTTGAGAAATCATAAATTCTTTCACACTATTCTGAAAATCAGAGGGCATCGTATTAAAATTACCATAAGAATTATTGTAGGAATTTCCATAATTATTAGAGGAATTACTAGGGAACGGTCTAGCATTAAAGTTTCCTCTATAAGCATTGTTTCCAAAACTATTCCTACCAACAAAATTCACATCCATAGATTCATTATTATTCTCAATCAAAGAAGACAAAGGAATATCATTGGGATCAAGAGGAGTATTTTTAGTAGCAAACAATTTCATAAGTTCATCCATCTTTCCACTCAAAACATTGATTTCTTCTATAGCATGCACTTTTTTACTAGAAGATCTTTCGGTGTGCCATTGAGAATAATTAGCCATAATATTATCAAGAAGTTTTGTAGCATCTCCTAACGTGATTTCCATAAACGTGCCTCCTGCGGCCTAATCTAAGAGATTTGTAGAAGCAAAGTTCAAACCGGCATAAAAATTTTGTATGATCATCCATAAATTCAAACCATGAGTAGGGCAATTGCGAAGCATCAATTTCATTCTTTACCAAGATTGGGAAACATGCTCATGATCAAGTTGTTTAAAATTCATAATATCATTCCTAAGAGTGATGATCTTAGCGGGAGGAAAATACTTAGAGATAAAAGCATCTTTGCACTTGTTCCAAGAATCAATACTATTTTTAGGCAAAGATGAAAACCAAACTTTAGCACGATCTCTAAGTGAAAACGGGAATAACTTCAATTTGACAATATTGTTATCCGTATCTTTCTTCTTTTGCATATCACACAAATCAACAAAATTGTTTAGATGAGTAGCGGCATCTTCACTAGAAAGGCCGGCAAATTGACCTTTCATAACAAGATTCAGCAAAGCAGTATTGATTTCACAAGACTCAACATCATTAAGAGGAGCAATCGGAGTACTAAGGAAATCATTATTATTGGTATTCGAGAAATCACACAATTTGGTATTATCTTGTGCCATGGCAACAAGTAATCCAACAAACAACCAAGCGGAAAAACGGCAAGCAAAAAAGAGAGGAGGAGATTGGGAAAGAGAGGGCGAATAAAACGGCAAGGGTGAAGTGGGGGAGAGGAAAACGAGAGGCAAATGTAAAATACTATAAATGCAAGGGAGATGGGTTTGTGATGGGTACTTGGTATGTCTTGACTTGAGCGAAGACCTCCCCGGCAACGGCGCCAGAAATCCTTCTTGCTACGTCTTGAGCTTGCATTGGTTTTCCCCGAAGAGGAGAGGGTGATGCAGCAAGTGTAGCGTAAGTATTTCCCTCAGTTTTGAGAACCAAGGTATCAATCCAGTAGGAGGCTCCACAAAAGTCCCACACACCTACACAAACAAACTGAGGACTCGCAACCAACGCAATAAAGGGGTTGTCAATCCCTTCATGGCCACTTGCGAAAGTGAGATCTAATAGAGATAGTATGATAAGATAAATATATTTTTGGTATTTTATAATATAGATGCAAAAAGTAAAGATGCAAATAAAAGTAGATTGAAAGCAAATATGATAAGAGATAGACCCGGGGGCCATAGGTTTCACTAGAGGCTTCTCTCGAGATAGCATAAGTATTACGGTGGGTGAACAAATTACTGTCGAGCAATTGATAGAAAAGCGCATAGTTATAAGATTATCTAGGCATGATCATGTATATAGGCATCACGTCCATAACAAGTAGACCGACTCCTGCCTGCATCTACTACTATTACTCCACACATCGACCGACTCCTGCCTGCATCTAGAGTATTAAGTTCATAAGAATAGAGTAACGCATTAAGCAAGATGACATGATGTAGAGGGATAAACTCATGCAATATGATATAAACCCCATCTTGTTATCCTCGATGGCAACAATACAATACGTGCCTTGCAACCCTTTTTGTCACTGGGTAAGGACACCGCAAGATTGAACCCTTTCGAGGCGTTGGATGCCCATGGAGACTGCCATCCAAAGACCATGCAACAGAGCCTCATATTCGGCTGCATTGTTGGAGTCTGTGTATAGTATTTGTAATATGTATTGAACCGTGTATCCGGTGGGGGGTGTCAGGACAACACCTGCTCCCAATCCGACCATCATTTTAGAGCCGTCGAAGTGCATGATCCAATTGGAGTATGCGCCGTACTCTTTAGGGAGTTCGGCTTCTGTCCATTCGGCGACAAAGTCAGCCAGGACTTGCGACTTAATGGCCCGCCGTGGTTTGTATGTTATGTCGAACGGAAGGAGCTCGATAGCCCATTTAGCAATTTGGACCATTGCGTCGCGGTTGTTTATTATATCGTTGAGTGGTACTTCAGAGGCCACCGTAATCAAACACTCTTGAAAGTAGTGTCGTAGCTTCCGGGATGCCATGAAGACCGCGTATGCTATCTTTTGATAGTGTGGGTACCGATATTTGCATGGAGTGAGGACAGTGGACACGTAATATACTGGCTTTTGGAGCGGGAACTTGTGTCCGTCTACTTCTCACTCGACGACGAGCACTGTGCTTACAACTTGGTGTGTTGCGGCTATGTATAATAGCATGGGTTCGCTAGTATTTGGCGTGGTCAGGACTGGATTGGTGGCCAAGAGGGCCTTTGTTTCTTCCAGACCTGTCGTGGCCGCATCCGTCCACTTGAAGTGTTCGGTACATCGGAGGAGGCGATAAAGAGGTAGTGCCTTTTCTCCTAATTGGGAGATAAAGCGACTTAAGGCAGCCACACATCGAGTTAGTTTCTGGATCTGCTTGAGGTCCGTTGGGATAGCCAACTGTGACAGAGCTCGGATTTTTGCCGGATTTGCTTCGATTCCTCTATTGGAGACGATGAAGCCGAGCAATTTCCCGGAGGGTACACCGAAGACACATTTCTTCGGGTTGAGCTTGATGTCGTATGTTCGGAGGTTGTCGAACGTGAGCCTCAAGTCATCTATTAAAGTTTCAACGTGTCTTGTTTTAATGACCACGTCGTCTATGTAAGCCTCTACTGTTTTGCCGATTTGTTTTTCCAGGCATATCTGAATCATGTGTTGATAGGTTGCGTCAGCGTTTTTGAGCCCGAAAGGCATGGTATTGAAACAGAAGGGGTCGTATGGCGTAATGAAGGCCGTTGCGGCTTGGTCAGACTCTGCCATCATGATCTGATGGTATCCAGAGTATGCGTCGAGGAAACACAAGGAGTCGTGTCCTGCGATGGCGTCGATGATTTGATCAATGAGGGGGAGGGGGAAGGGATCCTTGGGGCAAGCCTTATTGAGGTCCTTGAAATCGACACATAGGCGCCAGGATTTGTCCTTCTTTGGTACCATTACCAGGTTTGCTAGCCAATCCAGATGTTTTATGTCTCTGATGAATCCGGCCTCGAGTAGCTTGGCTAGCTCTTCTCCCATGGCTTGCCGCTTGGGCTCTGAGAAGCGCCTAAGAGTCTGCTTGACTGGCTTGTATCCTTTCAGAATATTGAGGCTGTGTTCGGCTAGCCTACGTGGATGCCCAGCATGTCTAAAGGATGTCAGGCGAAAATATCCCAATTCTCCCACAGGAAATCTCGCAGTGCGGCGTCTATTGTGGGGTTCAACTGTGTCCCAGTGGAAGCTGTCTTTGTAGGGTCCGTTGGGTGGACCTAGAATTTGACTATCTTATCCGCGGGCTTGAAAGAGGTGGACTTAGGTCGCTTGTCGAGTATCATGTTGTCTCTGTCCACTGTGGCTCGCAGCATTGTCAGTTCTTTGGCTGCGAGGGCTTCTGATAATGCCTCCAGGACTAGTGCGGCAGTTTTATTTTCGGCGCGGAGTGCGACGTCCGGATCACTAGCTAGAGTGATTATTCCATTGGGCCCGGGCATTTTGAGCTTCATGTACCCATAATGGGGTATAGCTTGGAAGCTCATGAATGTGTCCCGCCCTAAGAGGGCGTGGTATCCGCTGCTGAACGGGGCCACTCGGAATATAATTTCTTCGGACCTGTAATTCTTCGGCGTGCCGAATACCACATCCAGTGTGATTTTTCCTGCACATCGCGCCTCCCGACTAGGGATGATTCCCCTGAAGGTTGTGCTACTTCGCTCAATGCGGTTCTTGTCAATTTCCATCTTGTTGAGGGTTTCCTCGTAGATGAGGTTTAGTCCGCTTCCGCCGTCCATGAGCACTTTAGTGAGCCAGAAGCCATCCACGATTGGACTAAAGACCAAAGTGGCTGGTGCCTGGACTGTTCGGAACTGAGGTTCATCACTGGCATTATAAGTTATAGCTGTGTCGTTCCATGGATTTATTGTTGCCACATGGCAAACTTCGGCGAGACTGCGTTAAGCTTGCTTGCGCCTATTATTTGAGGCGAAAGTCTCGAAGACTATCAATACCGTATTTTTATTTCCGGCAGGATGTTGTTCTACTGTATGGTTTATGAGGAGATCCTTGCCGCTCTTCACTACCTGCCGGAGTATCCAACATGCTCTAAGGCTATGAGTTGGCGTGGCATCCGGTGTGTTGTGAAGTTTGCAAGGCCCATTGAGCCATTCCTCCAATACGGTTCCACGCCTTGTATCGGGCTTTGGTTTTTTGGTAATTGAATCGGGTGACTTACGAGAGTTTGCCCTTTTAGTTCGGACGAAGGGTTTAGTGAGAGTCGGATTGTCCCAGAAGTTTGTTTGGGTTTTCTAAGCGCTTTCCATTGCGCAGTATTTCTGCTCTATGGTCGCTAAGTCAACAAAGTGTACTATGTCACGGCGACTTATAGCGTTGAGGATCCCTTTGTCCGTGCAATTTTTGCAAAAGAGGGAGATTGTGTCTTCCTCGTGATAGTCCTTGACCCTGTTTATCACAAGGAGGAATCTGGCCCAATAATGATGTACTGTCTCTTGGGGCTCTTGTCTGATATGCGAAAGATTGAAAAAATCTGGGTGGGTGGGTGGCTTTGAATTCGAATCCTGACCCAATCCAAGACCCAGGAGCCAAGAAGCTTCTGAGTTTAACAGCTCGGGCTCCGGGATGTTGCCCAATTTCTTCGGCCCGCCGCCCGACTCTGAATTCGAGGTTTGGGCCATGTCCTCCCATGAGAGGGTGTCCGGCTCAGAGAGCTCGGAAATCCGAACATAGTTCGTCCTCAAAATAGAGGGAGAATTCGTATGATGCTCTTCCACTACCGCTATCTCATGGGTGACCGGCGGAGAGTAAATATCCCTTTGGTCGGGTTTGAGCCCGATCCGGTCATAGTTCGTAGCGATGCGCAGGGCGGTGATGCGATCCAAGAGCTCATTAAGGGAGGAGAGCTCCATCGGGTCCATCTGTTCGGCAAATTCCGAATCGATGTGGAGGCTGTTTTTGATGACCTGAGAAGTCATCGTCGGCGCGACAGCCGATCGGGCGATCATGACGAAGCCGCCCAGCTGGAGAGTTTGGCCTAGGGCCAGGGCTCCCCCAGTGGTGATGTTGTCCTTGACAACGAGACAAGCCATGAAGCCTTATAGCGACGACATAGAACTCTCAATGAAAGAACCAATGTCGATGTCAAAACCGGCGGATCTCGGGTAGGGGGTCCCGAACTGTGCGTCTAAGGCTAATGGTAACAGGAGACTGGGGACACGATGTTTTACCCAGGTTCGGGCCCTCTCGATGGAGGTAATACCCTACTTCCTGCTTGATTGATCTTGATGATATGAGTATTACAAGAGTTGATCTACCACGAGATCGTAGAGGCTAAACCCTAGAAGCTAGCCTATGGTATGATTGTTGTTGTCCTACGGACTAAACCCTCCGGTTTATATAGACACCGGAGGGGATTAGGGTTACACAGAGTCGGTTACAGAGAAGGAGATCTATCATCTGAATCGCCAAGCTTGCCTTCCACGCAAAGGAGAGTCCCATCCGGACACGGGACGAAGTCTTCAATCTTATATCTTCATAGTCCAACAGTCCGGCCAAAGTACATAGTTCGGCTGTTTGGATACCCCCTTATCCAGGACTCCCTCACTACCTATGATGGTGTCTTGAAAATACTCAAGTTGAGATATGCCGACCGGCATACAACGATGATATTCTTGAAGAGCCCATAAACTTTGAGGATGTATCAAAGCGGCGGTACAACAAAGATATCAGGGAAGGGCAAGGAGTCTCTGCTGTTCCGGTCATTAACTATGTGGTAAAGTGTTCCCTTCTTTACTTTCCCGTTGGCCGTATTACACATGTTTGAATGGCTAACGTGTTCATTCGTTCTCATGTGCAGCGCGACCAGATCAAGAAAGCAGCTGATGAAAGCCAGTCTATTCTAGAGAAGACTTCGGTTGGAGAAGGAAATGATGATGGTTCACTACGAGCATTCCTCAAGGTACATATCGCATTCAGGTGTCCATGTTACATATGTTGTGGAGTTTGATATCTTATACACTTGTCCATGTTACAGCGCCAGGCCAAGAAATTAAGGCGGTTATCGATTCTTCTTGGTTGCCATGATCCTGAATTTGATGAACCATCTGCCTCTAGGTTTGGTACACCATCAGACCCCTTATCTCACCATCAGGAGGACGATGTGAGTTCCTCACATGCTTATCTGGATGATGAGGGTGTGGTCACCCAAGAGGTATGATTAATCCTTTAGATGTGATTCTCACTTGATTATGACGCCGGTCTTTACCATATTGTTTCATTGTGTGATAGGGTGATGAGCTTGATTATGACATGACTTTGGCGGACGCTCAAGTTCGGTCCACATATATGTTGAAGCCTAGGCAGCCCATACGCCGGTACACGCCCACCGACTTTGACAACAGAGGCAACTCAAAGGTGGTCGTAGGGACCTCGCGGATGGCTAGCTTGGATGATGAGGCTGAGGAGGAAGTGGAGGAAGAGGAGGCTCGTCCTAACAGGAAGAAGAAGATTGCCTGCAGGCGTGGCACCAGGAACACGCGCGGAAGGCATTAGTGCTCTTGTAGCCGTTACATTAGGTTGATGAACTTGTGAGGTTATGTCATATGTTGGTGAACTCTTATTAGTGTGGTCATTGTGTTTGCAAACTTGTAGTAATGTTGAATTGTCCTAAATTATGTGATGTTCAAGTTATTAGTTGTCTTTGTTGAGTTTCTGCAGTTTACAACACTACATTCATACTATATCTTTGTTGAGTTCAGTTTGCTGCAAAAAATGCATCAAGTTTCTGCATTTTAGCAGTTAACAGCACTGCAGCGCCCAACAGGGCAGGCGCTGCATTATACAGTGCAGCGCCCAACACTCAGGCGCTGCACTGTATAGTGCAGCGCTTGTACCCTAGGCGCTGCACATCTGGCTGTGCATACAGAAGCTTTGCAGCACTAGCCATACCCAAAAATTGCTAAGTCACTGTGCAGCGCCCTAGTGTTAGGCGCTGCACTCTATTGTGTGACGCCTCTACAGTGCAGCGCCTGTGCTCTGGGCGCTGCACAGCTGTTTACTGCTAACACAAGGTTGACTACAAATGGCAATTCACCGGAACATCCCAACACTTACAATAACTTGAGCATCGCAGCAATTTGAACAAACACAAATTTTATGCCGATGAGTTCATCACTTAAGACAATTCAAACATTACTTCGACATAGTTCACGACACATTCATTAGAAATGACAAATTTGCCTAGTACGACATAGTTGACTACAAATGGCATCTTGCCCTAAAAGAAAGTTCATGACAAATACGGCATGGATACATCCGGTTTCATGACTAGTGCATCGAAGCGAAGTCCCTACTGAGTAGAGCGAGGCCATTTCCCCTTCTTGTCACGTGCGGAGTCCTCCTCTTGCACCTCGCGAGCCTTTGCAAGCTTTCTTTCCCTCTCCTCCTCACGAGCAAAAGTTTCACTTGGCATGCCCTCCCCTCCTCTCGTTTCTTCCACTCCATCCTCTCCTTCTAACGACGCTCTTCCTCCAAGCCTCTTCGAAACGATTCTTTGAATCATCGCTGCCGCCTAAGACAATCTTAATATTGGTCCTCATGGACATCTTATGGCACTTCATGATCTATCCACGTGAAGTACTGATACGTCTCCAACGTATCTATAATTTTTGATTGTTCCATGCTATTATATTACCCCTTTTGGATGTTTATGGGCTTTATTTTACACATTTATATCATTTTTGGGACTAACCTACTAACCGGAGGCCCAGCCTGTATTGCTGTTTTTTTGCCTATTTCAGTATTTCGAAGAAAAGGAATATCAAACGGAATCCAAACGGAATGAAACCTTCGGGAGCGTGATTTTTGGAACGAACGTGATCTAGAGGACTTGGAGTGCAAGTCAAGAAGCAGCCGAGGCGGCCACGAGAGGGGAGGGCGCGCCCACCCCTACAGGGTGCGCCCCCTATCTCATGGGCCCCTCGGGCGGCCACCGACGTACTTCTTCCTCCTATATAAGCCGATGTACCCCGAAAACATCCATGGAGCCACCGAAACACAATTTCCACTGGCGTAACCTTCTGTATCCGTGAGATCCCATCTTGGAGCCTTCGCCGGCGCTCCGCCGGAGGGGGAATCGACCACGGAGGGCTTCTACATCAACGCCATAGCCCCTGCGATGAGTTGTGAGTAGTTTACCACAGACCTTCGGGTCCATAGTTATTAGGTAGATGGCTTCTTCTCTCTTTTTGGATCTCAATACAATGTTCTCCCCCTCTCTTGTGGAGATCTATTCGATGTAAACTCTTTTTGCGGTGTGTTTGTCGAGATCCAATGAATTGTGGGTTTATGATCAAGTTTATCTATGAGAAATATTTGAATCTCCTCTGAATTCTTTTATATATGATTGAGTTATCTTTGCAAGGCTCTTCGAATTATCAGTTTGGTTTGGCCTACTAGATTGATCTTTCTTGCCATGGGAGAAGTTCTTAGCTTTGGGTTTAATCTTGCGGTGTCCTTTCCCAGTGACAGCAGGGGCAGCAAGGCACGTATTGTATTGTTGCCATCGAGGATAAAAAGATGGGGTTTGTATCATATTGCATGCGTTTATCCCTCTACATCATGTCATCTTGCTTAATGCGTTACTCTGTTCTTTATGAACTTAATACTCTAGATGCAGGCAGGAGTCGGTCGATGTGTGGAGTAATAGTAGTAGATGCAGGCAGGAGTCGGTCTACTTGTTGCGGACGTGATGCCTATATACATGATCATGCCTAGATAATCTCATAATTATTCGCTTTTCTATCAATTGCTCGACAGTAATTTGTTCACCCACCGTAATACTGATGCTATCTTGAGAGAAGCCTCTAGTGAAACCTATGCCCCCGGGTCTATCTTTTATCATATTTTCTTTCAATCTACTTTTATTTGCATCTTTACTTTTTTCATCTATATTATAAAATACCAAAAATATATTTATCTTATCATACTATCTCTATCAGATCTCACTTTCGCAAGTGGCTGTGAAGGGATTGACAACCCCTTTATTGCGTTGGTTGCGAGTTCTTTGTTTGTTTGTGTAGGTGCGTGGGACTTTTGAGGAGCCTCCTACTGGATTGATACCTGGGTTCTCAAAAACTGAGGGAAATACTTACGCTACTATTGCTGCATCACCCTTTCCTCTTCAAGGAAAACCAACGCAAGCTCAAGACGTAGCAAGAAGGATTTCTGGCGCCGTTGCCAGGGAGGTCTTCGCTCAAGTCAAGACATACCAAGTACCCATCACAAACTCATATCCCTCGCATTTACATTATTTGCCATTTGCCTCTCGTTTTCCTCTCCCCCACTTCACCCTTGTCGTTTTATTCGCCCTCTCTTTCCCAATCTTCTCCTCTCTTTTTAGCTTGCCTTTTTTTTCGTTTGCTCGTGTGTTAGATTGTTTACCTTGTCGTTATGGCTAGTTCCTTATCCGCTCCTATGTCTCCCGAGTTTGAAGTTCTTCACTTCAAGAAAAGGCAAGGAGAAAACTTAAAAGATGCTTGGTATAGGATGATGGAATCTTATAGCAAGTGCACCCTAGAGGTTAACTTTAGAGTTCTTCTTCGAATTTTTTATGTTGGGCTAAATATGACGCATAGACAACTCCTGGATTGCATTGCCAATGGAAATTTTATTCAAATTGATCCCAGTATTGCTCATGAAATTATAGAGGGAATAGTGGGAACACTACCTCAAAAGGGAGGATCTCATCCTACCCATGAAGAAACACAAGTGTTTAGAAAAATTAGCGAAGTAACAATTTTTTTACAAAAGTCTCTTGAGCCTCTTAAAAGTGTTAGCAGAAATCTTCATCGCATGAAATATGTTGATTACACTTTGCAATAAGCAGTTGGATTCTTTTGATCTAAAAATTTGCCAGTATGAAGGGAAGCGGAAAGAACCTCCCGGATTTGAGCATGACTCCACTAAGAAACTGAAAATTAAAGATGGCACTACTTAGATCTATCTTCGCTTTTATGCCTAGCTAGGGGCGTTAAACGATAGCGCTAGTCGGGAGGCACCCCAAATTTCTTTGTGTTTTTTGTTTTTGTTCCTGTTTAGTAATAAATTTTGCATCTACCTTCTATTTATATGTGTTTTTATCTTTTAATTAGTGTTTGTGCCAAGTAGAACCTATAGGATAACCTATGATGATAGTTGATTTGATTCTGCTGAAAAACAGAAACTTTGCACACACGAATTTAATTTTGTTAAATCACAGAAACGTGCTTTTGCGTTGATTATTTTTGTTGCTGATCAATAAACAAATTGTCCAGGACTTCCTATTTTGGTAGGATTTTTAGAGTTCCAGAAGTTTACGTTAGTTACAGATTGCTACAAACTGTTCTGTTTTTGACATATTCTGCTTTTCTTGTATTGTTTGCTTATTTTGATGCATCTATGGCTAGTAAAATAGTTTATAAACCATAGAGAAGTTGGAATACAGTATGTTTAACACCAAAAAAATAAATAATGAGTTCATTACAGTACCTTATGTGGTGGTTTTGTTTTCTTTCACTAACGGAGCTTATAAGATTTCCTGTTGAGTTTTGTGTTGTGAAGTTTTCAAGTTTTAGGTAAAGCATTGATGGTCTATGGAATAAGGAGTGGAAAAAGGCTAAGCTTGGGGATGCCCATGGCACCCCAAGATATTCAAGAATAGCCAAAAGCCTAAACTTGGGGATGCCCCGGGAAGGCATCCCCTCTTTCGTCTTTGTTCATTGGTAACTTTACTTGGAGCTATATTTTTATTCGCCACATGATATATGTTTTGCTTGGAGCGTCGTGAATTATATTAGTCTTTGGTTTTTAGTTTACCACAATCATCCTTGCTGTACACACCTTTTGGGAGAAGCCTACTTGATTAGAATTTTGCTAGAATACTCTATGTGCTTCACTTATATCTTTTGAGCTTGATAGTTTTTGCTCTAGTGCTTCACTTATATCTTTTAGAGCACGGCGGTGACTTATTTTTGTAGAAATTGCTAGTCTCTCATGCTTCACTTATATTATTTTGAGAGTCTTTTAGAATAGCATGGTATTTTTCTATGGTTATAAAATTGGTTCTAGAATGGTAGGCATCCAAGTTGGGTATAATAAAAACTATCATAGGAAGTGAATTGGATGTTATGATCAATTTGATACTTGATAATTGTTTTGAGATATGGAGGTAGTGATATTAAAGTCATGCTAGTTGGGTGACTATGAATTTAAAGAATGCTTGTGTTGAAGTTAGCAAGTCCCGTAGCATGCACGTATGGTTAAAGTTGTGTAACAAATTTGAAACATGAAGTGTACCTGGCTTGTGCATCCTTATGAGTGGCGGTCGGGGACGAGCGATGGTCTTTTCCTACCAATCTATCCCCCTAGGAGCATGCACGTAGTGCTTGATTTTTGATGACTTCTAAATTTTTGCAATAAGTATATGAGTTCTTTTGACTAATGTTGAGTCCATGGATTATACGCACTTTTACCTTTCCACCATTGCTAGCCTCTTCGGTACCATGCATTGCCCTTTCTCACCTTGAGAGTTGGTGCAAACTTCGCCAGTGCATCCAAACCCCGTGATACGATACACTCTATCACACATAAACCTCCTTATATCTTCCTCAAAATAGCCACCATACCTACCTATTATGGCATTTCCATAGCCATTCCGAGATATATTGCCATGCAACTTTCCACTGTTCAGTTCATCATCATCATGACATACTTTACTTTTGTCATATTGCCATTGCATGATCATGTAGTTGACATCGTATTTGTGGCAAAGCCACCATGCATTATTTTTCATAAATGTCACTCTTGATTCATTTCACCATCCCGGTACACCGCCGGAGGCATTCATATAGAGTCATATCTTATTCTAGTTTCGAGTTGTAATTCTTATGTTGTAATCAATGAAAGTGTGATGATCATCATTATTAGAGCATTGCCCAAAAAGAAAAGAAAAGGAGAAAAAAAGAAAGGCCAAAAAAAAGAAAGGCCCAAAAAAGGGAAAACAAAAAAAGAAAACAAAAAAAAGAAAATAAAAAAATATAAAAAATAAATAAAAAGGGCAATGTTACTATCTCTTTTTCCACACTTGTGCTTCAAAGTAGCACCTTGTTCTTCATGTAGTGAGTCTCATATATTGTGCTTCAAAGTAGCACCATGTTTTTCATATAGTGAGTCTCATAGGTTGTCTTTTTTTCATACTAGTGGGAATTTTTCATTATATAACTTGGCTTGTATATTCCTACGATGGGCTTCCTCAAATGCCCTAGGTCTTCGTGAGCAAACAAGTTGGATGCACACCCACTAGTTTTCTTTTGTTGAGCATTCATTTATAGCTCTAGTGCATCCGTTGCATGGCAATCCCTACTCCTCATGTTGACATCAATTGATGGGCATCTCCATAGCCCGTTGATTATCCTCGTCAATGTGAGACTTTCTCCTTTTTTATCTTCTCCATACAATCCCCATCATCATATTCTATTCCACCCATAGTGCTATATCCATGGCTCATGCTCATGTATTGCGTGAAGGTTGAATTTTTTTGAGATTATTTAAGTATGAAACAATTGCTTGGCTTGTCATCGGGGGTATAGAAGTTGTGAACATCTTTGTGTGACGAAAATGAAGCATATCCTAACTATATGATTTTGTAGGGATGAACTTTCTTTTGCCATGTTATTTTGAGAAGACATGATTACTTTGATTAGTATGCTTGAAGTGTTACTATTTCTTTTATCAATATGAAGTTTTATTTTGAATCATTTGGATCTGAACATTCATGCCACAATAAAGAAAATTACATTGAGAATTATGCTAGGTAGCATTCCACATCAAAATTTTGTTTTTATCATTTACCTACTCGAGGACGAGCAGGAATTAAGCTTGGGGATGCTTGATACGTCTCCAACGTATCTATAATTCTTGATCGTTCCATGCTATTATATTACCCCTTTTGGATGTTTATGGGCTTTATTTTACACATTTATATCATTTTTGGGACTAACCTACTAACCGGAGGCCCATCCCGTATTGCTGTTTTTTTGCGTATTTTAGTATTTCGAAGAAAAGGAATATCAACAGGAGTCCAAACGGAAAGAAACCTTCGGGAGCGTGATTTTTGGAACGAACGTGATCCAGAGGACTTGGAGTGCAAGTCAAGAAGCAGCCGAGGCAGCCACGAGAGGGGAGGGCGCGCCCACCCCTACAGGGCGCGCCCCTTGTCTCGTGGGCCCCTTGTGTGGCCATCTACGTACTTCTTCCTCCTATATAAGCCTACATACCCCAAAAACATCCAGGGAGCCAACGAAACACAATTTCCACCGCCGTAACCTTCTGTATCCGCGAGATCCCATCTTGGAGCCTTCGTCGGTGCTCCGCCAGAGGGGGAATCAACCACGGAGGGCTTCTACATCAACACCATATCCCCTCTGATGAGTTGTGAGTAGTTTACCATAGACCTTCGGGTCCATAGTTATTAGCTAGATGGCTTCTTCTCTCTTTTTGGATCTCAATACAATGTTCTCCCCCTCTCTTGTGGAGATCTATTCGATGTAAACTCTTTTTGCGGTGTGTTTGTCGAGATCCGATGAATTGTGGGTTTATGATCAAGTTTATCTATGAGAAATATTTGAATCTCCTCTGAATTCTTTTATGTATGATTGAGTTATCTTTGCAAGTCTCTTTGCATTATCAGTTTGGTTTGGCCTACTAGATTGATCTTTCATGCCATGGGAGAAGTGCTTAGCTTTGGGTTCAATCTTGCGGTGTCCTTTCCCAGTGACAATAGGGGCAGCAAGGCACGTATTGTATTGTTGCCATCGAGGATAAAAAGATGGGGTTTATATCATATTGCATGCGTTTATCCCTCTACATCATGTCATCTTGCTTAATGTGTTACTCTGTTCTTTATGAACTTAATACTCTAGATGCAGGCAGGAGTCGGTCAATGTGTGGAGTAATAGTATTAGATGCAGGCAGGAGTCGGTCTACTTGTTGTGGACGTGATGCCTATATACATGATCAAGCCTAGATAATCTCATAATTATTCGCTTTTCTATCAATTGCTCGACAGTAATTTGTTCACCCACCGTAATACTTATGCTATCTTGAGAGAAGCCTCTAGTGAAACCTATGGCCCCCGGGTCTATCTTTTATCATATTTGCTTTCAATCTACTTTTATTTTCATCTTTACTTTTTGCATCTATATTATCAAATGCCAAAAATATATTTATCTTATCGTACTATCTCTATCAGATCTTACTTTCGCAAGTGGTCGTGAAGGGATTGACAACCCCTTTATTGCGGTGGTTGCGAGTTCTTTGTTTGTTTGTGTAGGTGCGTGAGACTTTTGAGGAGCCTCCTACTGGATTGATACCTTGGTTCTCAAAAACTGAGGGAAATACTTACGCTACTATTGCTGCATCACCATTTCCTCTTCAAGGAAAACCAACGCAAGCTCAAGATGTAGCAAGAAGGATTTCTGGCGCCGTTGCCGGGGAGGTCTTCACTCAAGTCAAGACATACCAAGTACCCATCACAAACTCATCTCCCTCTCATTTACACTATTTGCCATTTGCCTCTCGTTTTCCTCTCCCCCACTTCACCCTTGCCGTTTTATTCGCCCTCTCTTTCCCAATCTTCTCCTCTCTTTTTTGCTTGCCTTTTTTTCCGTTTGCTCGTGTGTTAGATCGTTTACCTTGTCGTTGTGGCTAGTTCCTTATCCGCTCCTATGTCTCCCGAGTTTGAAGTTCTTCACTTCAAGTAAAGGCAAGGACAAAACTTAAAAGATGCTTGGTATAGGATGATGGAATCTTATCGCAAGTGCACCCTAGAGGTGAACTTTAGAATTCTTCTTCAAAAATTTTATGTTGGGCTAAATATGACGCATAGACAACTCTTGGATTGCATTGCCAAGGGAAATTTTATTGAAATTGATCCAAGTATTGCTCATGAAATTATAGAGGGAATAGTGGGAACACTACCTCAAAAGGGAGGATCTCATCCTACCCATGAAGAAACACAAGTGTTTGGAAAAATTAGCGAAGTAACAATTTTTTTACAAAAGTCTCTTGAGCCTCTTAAAAGTGTTAGCGGAAATCTTCACCGCATGAATATGTTGATTACTCTTTGCAATAAGCAGTTGGATTCTTTTGATCTAAAAATTTCCGAGTATGAAGGGAAGCGGAAAGAACCTCCCGGATTCGAGCATGACTCCGCTAAGAAACTGAAAATTAAAGATGACACTACTTAGATCTATCTTCGCTTTTATGCCTAGCTAGGGGCGTTAAACGATAGGCGCTAGTTGGGAGGCAACCCAATTTTCTTTGTGTTTTTTGTTTTTGTTCCTGTTTAGTAATAAATTTTGCATCTACCTTCTGTTTAGATGAGTTTTTATCTTTTAATTAGTGTTTGTGCCAAGTAGAACCTATAGGATAACCTATGATGATAGTTGATTTGATTCTGCTGAAAAATAGAAACTTTGCGCGCACGAATTTAATTTTGTTAAATCACAGAAACGTGCTTTTGCGTTGATTCTTTTTGCTGCTGATCAATAAATAATTTGTCCAGGACTTCCTATTTTGGTAGGATTTTTAGCCCTAGTTCATAAGCATAGTTCAGGCATACAAAATATCTCCACCCTTCCGTCCATGATTTGTTTCGGTCGGTGGACACCTTCACCTTACAAACATCGCCACACCAACATGGAGGGATGTTGACATCTTTCTCCTTCACCTTGTCCAAAGATGTGTCATCCCACTTGTTCGGCTTGTCTTCTTGGTTAGCACATGGTGGCCTCGTCATGGAACCGTATGAACCCATGCCTACAAAACCGAGAAGTCTTGGTTAACCCTAACCCCCACTTAATAATAACCACAACCCTAATCCTAACCATAACCATAGAATAACCCTAACACCAACAACAAACACACATAACCCTAACCCTACCATACTATGAAGCCTAACCATAACCCTAACACCAACATCAACACAAATTTCCAAATCCAAGACAAAACTAGGGTTTCCCCAAACTAGCAAGATTTGATCAAATCTGACAATTCCTACGGATGAAAACGAGGGGATAAGAGGAGATTACCTTATGGGAGAGGTTGGCTTCGATATCCACAGACAATATCTCCGGATCTAACAAGGATTTGAGAGGGGGAGAGAGGAGGGCAGAGGGGAGGCACTGAGCTTAGGGTTTGTGTGTGTGTGTTTGTGGGGGGTGATGTCTACTATGTAACCTTCTCCTTGTAAACGTTGTTGGGCCTCCAACTACAGAGGTTTGTAGGACAGTAGCAAATTTCGCTCAAGTGGATGACCTAAGGTTTATCAATCTGTGGGAGGTGTAGGATGAAGATTGTCTCTCTCAAACAACCCTACAACCAAATAACAAAGAGTCTCTTGTGTCCCCAACACACCCAATACAATGGTAAATTGTATAGGTGCACTAGTTCAGCGAAGAGATGGTGATACAAGTGCAATATGGATGGTAGATATAGGTTTTTGTAATCAGAAATTATAAAAATAGTAAGGTAACTAATGATAAAAGTGAGCGTAAACGGTATTGCAATGCGTTGAAACAAGGCCTAGGGTTCATACTTTCACTAGTGCAAGTTCTCTCAACAATAATAACATAATTGGATCATATAACTATCCCTCAACATGCAACGAAGAGTCACTCCAAAGTCACTAATAGCGGAGAACAAATGAAGAGATTATTGTAGGGTACGAAACCACCTCAAAGTTATTCTTTCTGCTCGATCTATTCAAGAGCCCGTAGTAAAATAACACGAACCTATTCTTTCCATTCAATCTATCCTAGAGTTCATACTAGAATAACACCTTAAGACACAAATCAACCAAAACCCTAATGTCACCTAGATACTCCAATGTCACCTCAAGTATCCGTGGGTATGATTATACGGTATGCATCACACAATCTCAGATTCATCTATTCAACCAACACAAAGAACTTCAAAGAGTGCCCCAAAGTTTCTACCGAAGAGTCAAGACGAAAACGTGTGACAACCCCTATGCATAAGTTCACAAGGTCACTGAACTTGCAAGTTGATCACCAAAACATACATCAAGTAGATCAAGTGTTCTCAAATCCTTAAAGACTCAATCCGATAAGATAACTTCAAAGGAAAAACTAAATCCATTACAAGAGAGTAGAGAGGGAGAAACATCATAAGATCCAACAATAATAGCAAAGCTCGCGATACATCAAGATCGTGCTGAATCAAGAATACAAGAGAGAGAGGGATGAAACACATAGCTATTGGTACATACCCTCAGCCCCGAGGGGGAACTACTCCCTCCTCGTCATGGAGAGTGCCGGGATGATGAAGATGGCCACCGGTGAGAGATCCCCTCTCCGGTAGGGTGCCGGAGCAGGGTCCCGATTGGTTTTTGGTGGCTACAGAGGCTTGCGGCGATGGAACTCCCGATCTATGGTGCTCCTGGATGTTTTCGGGGTATATGGGTATATATAGGAGGAAGAAGTAGGTCGGTGGAGCTACGAGGGGCCCACGAGGGTGGGGGCGCACCCAGGGAGGCAGGCACGCCTCCCTGTCTCATGGCCTCCTTGCCTCTTTCTTGATGTCCACTCCAAGTCCTCTGGATCATGTTTTTTCCAAAAATAACTCTCCCGAAGGTTTCATTCCGTTTGGACTCCGTTTGATATTCCTTTTCTACGAAACACTAAAATAGGCAAAAAAACAGCAATTTGGACTGGGCCTCCGGTTAATAGGTTAGTCCCACAAATAATATAAAAGTGCATAGTAAAGCCCATTAAACATCCAAAACAAATAATATAATAGCATGGAACAATCAAAAATTATAGATACGTTGGAGACGTATCAAGCATGCCCAAGCTTAATTCCTGCTCGTCCTCGAGTAGGTAAATGATAAAAACAGAATTTTTGGTGTGGAATGCTACCTAACATAATTATCAATGTAACTTTCTTTATTGTGGCATGAATGTTCAGATCCAAAAGATTCAAGACAAAAGTTTAATATTGACATAAAAATAATAATACTTCAAGCATACTAACAAAGTAATTATGTCTTCTCAAAATAACATGGCCAAAGAAAATTATCCCTACAAAATCATATAGTCTGGCTATGATCTATCTTCATCACACAAAATATTTAAATCATGCACAACCCTGGTTTTAGCCAAGAAATTGTTTCATACTTTAGTATTCTCAAACTTTTTCAACTTTCATGCAATACATGAGCATGAGCCATGGACATAGCATTATAGGTGGAATAGAATGGTGGTTGTGGAGAAGACAAAAAAGGAGGAAGATAGTCTCACATCGGCTAGGCATATCAATGGGCTATGGAGATGCCCATCAATAGATATCAATGTGAGTGAGTAGGTATTGCCATGCAATGGATGCACTAGAGCTACAAGTGTATGAAAGCTCATCAATAGAAACTAAGTGGGTGTGCATCCAACTCGCTTGCTCACGAAGACCTAGGGCACTTTGAGGAAGCCCATCATTGGAATATACAAGCCAAGTTCTATAATGAAAAATACCCACTAGTATATGAAAGTGACAACATAGGAGACTCTCTATCATGAAGATCATGGTGCTACTTTGAAGCGCAAGTGTGGTAAAAGGATAGTAACATTGTCCCTTCTCTCTTTTTTCTCTCATTTTTTTATTTGGGCCTTTTTTCTCCTTTTTATGGACTCTTTTTTCCCCTTTTTTATTTTTTATTTTTTTTTCATCCGGAGTCTCATCTCGACTTGTGGGGGAGTAGTCTCCATCATCCTTTCCTCACTGGGACAATGCTCTAATAATGAAGATCATCACACTTTTATTTACTTACAACTCAAGAATTACAACTCGATACTTAGAACAAGATATGACTGTATATGAATGCCTCTGGCGGTGTACCAGGATGTGCAATGAATCAAGAGTGACATCTATGAAAGAATTATGAAAGGTGGCTTTTCCAAAAATACGATGTCAACTACATGATCATGCAAGGCAATATGACAATGATGGAGCGTGTCATAATAAACAGAACGGTGGAAAGTTACATGGCAATATATCTCAGAATGGCTATGGAAATGCCATAATACGTAGGTATGGTGGCTGTTTTGAGGAAGGTATGGTACCGGCGAAAGTTGCGCGGCACTAGAGAGGCTAGCAATGGTGGAAGGGTGAGAATGCGTATAATCTATGGACTCAACATTAGTCATAAAGAACTCACATACTTATTGCAAAAATCTACAAGTCATCAAAACAAAGTACTACGCGCATGCTCCTAGGGGAAGGGTTGGTAGGAGTTAACCATCGCGTGATCCCGACCTCCACGCAAAGGATGACAATCAAAAAAAGAAATCATGCTCCGACTTCATCACATAATAGTTCACCATATGTGCATGCTATGGGAATCACAAACTTCAACACAAGTATCTCTCAAATTCACAACTAATCCACTAGCATGACTCAAATATCACCATCTTCATATCTCAAAACTATCATAAAGAATCAAACTTCTCATAGTATTCAATGCACTTTATATGAAAGTTTTTATTATATCCCTCTTGGATGCCCATCATAATAGGACTAAATTCATAACCTAAGCAAATTACCATGTTGTTCAAGACTCTCAAAATAATGTAAGTGAAGCATGAGAGTTCATATATTTCTCCAAAATAAAACCACCACCATGATCTAAAAAGATATAAGTGAAGCACTAGAGCAAATGACAAACTACTCCGAAAGATATAAGTGAAGATCAATGAGTAGTCGAATAATTATGCAACTATGTGAAGACCTCTAACATTTAAGAATTTCAGATCTTGTGATAATGTTCAAACATCAAGCAAAACAAAATAAAACAAAATGACGTTTCAAGGATAGCACACATCATGTGAAGAAGCAAAAACTTAGGTTCAACCGATACTAACCGATAATTGTTGAAGAAGAAAGGTGGGATGCCTACCGGGGCATCCCCAAGTTTGGATGCTTGAGACTTCCTGAAATATTATCTTGGGGTGCCTTGGGTATCCCCAAGGTTGAGCTTTTGTGTCTCCTTAATTCCTTTTATATCTCGGTTTCCTAAATCTCGAAAGCTTCATCCACACCAAACTCAACAAGAACTCGTGAGATAAGTTAGTATAAACCAATGCAAAAACCTTATCATTTTCTACTGTAACAAATCACAAAAGTTATTATTCAACATTGCATACTAAATGTATCTGCATATTTAATACTCCTATCCTCAAATAGAATCATTAAACAAGCAAACATATGCATACAATGCGAACATAACAGCAATCTGCCAAACAGTACAGTCTGTAAAGAATGCAAGATTAATCATACTTCCCTAACTCCAAAAATTATGATAAAAATACTACACTATAGAAAATTTATCAGAGCTTATTTTGAGTTTCAACAATTTATCACATCCTGACTTTTCTAGGGAATTTTTGCAAAATTGATAAACTTTCTGTTTTCAAACAGCAACATGTATACTTGCAAAATAAGCATGGTAAAGGCTATCCTTGACATTTTTATTGAAAATATAGATGAAAAACATTATTATAAATAACAGCAAGAAAATACTAACAAAATAAAATGACTCTCCAAGCAAAACACATATCATGTGGTGAATAAAAATATAGCTCCAAGTAAAGTTACCGATGAACGAAGACGAAAGAGGGGATGCCTTCCGGGGCATCCCCAAGCTTAGGCTCTTGGTTGTCCTTGAATATTACCTTGGGTTGCCTTGGGCATCCCCAAGCTTAGAATCTTGCCACTCCTTATTCCATAGTCCATCGAATCTTTACCCAAAACTTGAAAACTTCACAACACAAAACTTAACAGAAAACTCGTAAGCTTCGTTAGTATAAGAAAATAAATCACCACTTAGGTACTGTTGTGAACTCATTCTAAATTCATATTGGTGTAATATCTACTGTATTCCAACTTCGCTATGGTTCATACCCTCCGATACTACTCATAGATTCATCAAAATAAGCAAACAACACATAGAAAACAGAATCTGGCAAAAACAAAACAGTCTGTAGTAATCTGTAACATTAGAATACTTCTGTAACTCCAAAAAAATTTAAATAAATTGGTGGACCTGAGTAATTTGGCTATTAATCATCTGCAAAAAGAATCAACCTAAAAGAACTCCCCAGTAAAAATGGAAGCTAATCTCGTGAGCACAAAAGTTTCTGTTTTTTACAGCAAGATTGCATAGACTTCACCCAAGTCTTCCCAAAGTTTCTACTTAGCAAAAACACTAATTAAAACATAAAACCACATCTAAACATAGGCTAGATGAATTATTTATTACTAAACATGAGAAAAAAGAAAATAACAAAAAATAAAATTGGGTTGCCTCCCAACAAGCGCTAACGTTTAACGCCCCTAGCTAGGCATGATGATTTCAATGATGCTCACACAAAAGATAAGAATTGAAACATAAAGAGAGCATCATGAAGAATATAACTAGTACATTTAAGTATACACTTCTTAGTAGAGATTTTGGGAACAATAATCAACTAGCATAGGAAGGCAAAACAAGCAAATCTTGAAGATTTTCAACACATAGAGAGGAAACTTGGTATTATTGCAATATGTAGAAGCATATGATCCTCTCTCATAATAATTTTTAGTACCATCATGAATGAATTAAACCATATAACCAGCACCTAAAGCATTCTTTTCATGATCTACTTGCAAAAAAAAATTTACTACTCTCCACATAAGCAAATTTATTCTCATCAAAAGTAGTGGGAGCAAACTCAACAAAATAAATATCATGTGAAGCATAATCCAATTGAAAATTAAAATGATGATGACAAGTTTCATGGTTAACTTTATTCTTTATAGCATATGTGTCATCACAATAATCATCATAAATAGGAGGCATGCTTTCATCATAATAAATTTGCTCATCAAAACTTGGGGGACTAAATATATAATCTTCATCAAACATAGCATCCCCAAGCTTGTGGCTTTCCATATCATTAGCATCATAGGTATTCAAAGAATTCATACTAACAACATTGCAATCTTGCTCATAATCCACATATTATATGCCAAGAATTCTATGTAATTCTTCTTCTAGCACTTGAGCACAATTTTCCTTCCCATCATTTTCATGGAAGACATTAAAAATATGAACCATATGAGGCACCCTCAATTCCACTTTTTTTGGAGTTTTCTTTTCTGAACTAAACTAGTGATAAAACAAGAAACTAAAAGATTTGATTGCAAGATCTAAAGATATACCTTCAAGCACTCACCTCCCTAGCAACGGCGCCAGAAAAGAGCTTGATGTCTACTACGTAACCTTCTCCTTGTAGACGTTGTTGGGCCTCCAAGTGCAGAGGTTTGTAGGATATTAGCAAATTTCCATCAAGTGGATGACCTAAGGTTTATCAATCCATGGGAGGTGTAGGATGAAGATGGTCTCTCTCAAACAACCCTGCAACCAAATAACAAAGAGTATCTTGTGTCCCCAACACACCCAATACAATGGTAAATTGTATAGGTGCACTAGTTCAGCGAAGAGATGGTGATACAAGTACAATATGGATGGTAGATATAGGTTTTTGTAATCTGAAATTATAAAAACAGCAAGGTAACTAATGATAAAAGTGAGCGTAAACGGTATTGCAATGCGTTGAAACAAGGCCTAGGGTTCATACTTTCACTAGTGCAAGTTCTCTCAACAATAATAACATAATTGGATCATATAACTATCCCTCAACATGCAACAAAGAGTCACTCCAAAGTCACTAATAGCAAAGAACAAACGAAGAGATTATTGTAGGGTATGAAACCACCTCAAAGTTATTCTTTCTGATCGATCTATTCAAGAGCCCGTAGTAAAATAACACGAAGCTATTCTTTCCGTTCAATCTATCCTAGAGTTCGTACTAGAATAACACCTTAAGACACAAATCAACCAAAACCCTAATGTCACCTAGATACTCCAATGTCACCTCAAGTATCCGTGGGTATGATTATACGATATGCATCACACAATCTCAGGTTCATCTATTCAACCAACACAAAGAACTTCAAAGAGTGCACCAAAGTTTCTACCGGAGAGTCAAGAAGAAAACGTGTGCCAACCCCTATGCATAAGTTCACAAGGTTACTGAACCTGCAAGTTGATCACCAAAACATACATCAAGTAGATCACGTGATATCCCATTGTCACCACAGATAAGCACATGCAAGACATACATCAAGTGTTCTCAAATCCTTAAAGACTCAATCCGATAAGATAACTTCAAAGGAAAAACTCTATCATTACAAGAGAGTAGAGGGGGAGAAACTGAAGGAAATATGCCCTAGAGGCAATAATAAAGTTATTATTTATTTCCTCATATCATGATAAATGTTTATTATTCATGCTAGAATTGTATTAACCAGAAACATGATACATGTGTGAATACATAGACAAACATAAAGTCACTAGTATGCCTCTACTTGACTAGCTCATTAATCAAAGATGGTTATGTTTCCTAACCATAGACATGTGTTGTCATTTGATTAATGGGATCACATCAATTGGAGAATGATGTGATTGACATGACCCATTCCGTTAGCCTAGCACTTGATCGTTTAGTATATTGCTATTGCTTTCTTCATGACTTATACATGTTCCTGTAACTATGAGAATTATGCAACTCCCGTTTACCGGAGGAACACTTTGGGTACTACCAAACGTCACAACATAACTAGGTGATTATAAAGGAGTACTACAGGTGTCTCCGAAGGTACATGTTGAGTTGGCGTATTTCGAGATTAGGTTTTGTCACTCTGATTGTTGGAGAGGTATCTCTGGGCCCTCTCGGTAATGCACATCATTATAAGCCTTGCAAGCAATGTGACCAAATGAGTTGGTTACGGGATGATGCATTACGGAACGAGTAAAGGGACTTGCCGGTAACGAGATTGAACTAGGTATTGGATACCGACGATCAAATCTCGGGCAAGTAACATACCGATGACAAAGGGAACAACGTATGTTGTTATGCGGTTTGACCGATAAAGATCTTCGTAGAATATGTAGGAACCAATATGGGCACCCAGGTTCCGCTATTGGTTATTGACCGAGAATAGTTCTAGGTCATGTCTACATAGTTCTCGAACCCGTAGGGTCCGCACGCTTAACGTTACGATGACAGTTTTATTATGAGTTTATAAGTTTTGATGTACCGAAGTTTGTTCGGAGTCCCGGATGTGATCACGGACGTAACGAGGAGTCTCGAAATGGTCGAGACATAAAGATCGATATATTGGAAGCCTATATTTGGACATCGGAATCGTTCCGGGTGAAATCGACATTTTACCGGAGTACCGGGAGGTTACCGGAACCCCCCGGGGGGTTATTGGGCCTAAATGGGCCTCGAGGGAGAAGAGGGAAGGAGGCAGAAGGGGGCGGCGCCCCCCCCCCTTTCCTTCCCCTCTTCCTCCTCTTTCCCCCCTTCTCCTATTCCAACTAGGAAAGAAGGGAGTCCTACTCCCGGTGGGAGTAGGACTCCCCCCTTGGCGCGCCCTCCTTGGCCGGCCGCCTCCTCCCCATGGCTCCTTTATATACAGGGGCGGGGGGCACCCCATAGACACACAAGTTGATCTACGGATCGTTCCTTAGCCGTGTGCGGTGCCCCCCTCCACCATATTCCACCTTGGTCATATCGTCGCTGAGTTTAGGCGAAGCCCTGTGCCGGTAGAGCATCATCATCGTCACCATGCCATCATGCTGACGGAACTCATCCCCGAAGCTTTGCTGGATCGGAGCCCGGGGATCATCGTCGAGCTGAACGTGTGCTGAACTCGGAGGTGCCGTACGTTCGGTGCTTGGATCGGTCGGATCGTGAAGACGTACGACTACATCAACCGCGTTGTGCTAACGCTTTCACTTACGGTCTACGAGGGTACGTGGACAACACTCTCCCCTCTTGTTGCTATGCCATCACCATGATCTTGCGTGTACGTAGGAATTTTTTTGAAATTACTACGTTCCCCAACAGTGGCATCCGAGCCTAGATTTTATGCGTTGATGTTATATGCACGAGTAGAACACAAGTGAGTTGTGGGCGATACAAGTCATACTGCTTACCAGCATGTCATAGTTTGGTTCGGCGGTATTGTGAGATGAAGCGGCCCGGACCGACATTACGCGTACGCTTACGCGAGACTGGTTTCACCGTTGCGAGCACTCGTGCTTAAAGGTGGCTGGCGGGTGCCTGTCTCTCTCACTTTAGCTGAATCGAGTGTGGCTACGCCCGGTCCTTGCGAAGGTTAAAACAGCACTAACTTGACGAACTATCGTTGTGGTTTTGATGCGTAGGTAAGAACGGTTCTTGCTAAGCCCGTAGCAGCCACGTAAAATTTGCAACAACAAAGTAGAGGACGTCTAACTTGTTTTTGCAGGGCATGTTGTGATGTGATATGGTCAAGACGTGATGCTATATTTTATTGTATGAGATGATCATGTTTTGTAACCGAAGTTATCGGCAACTGGCTGGAGCCATATGGTTGTCGCTTTATTGTATGAAATGCAAACGCCCTGTAATTGCTTTACTTTATCTCTAAGCGGTAGCGATAGTCGTAGAAGCAATAGATGGCGTAACGACAATGATGCTACGATGAAGATCAAGGTGTCGCGCCGGTGACGATGGTGATCACGACGGTGCTTCGAAGATGGAGATCACAAGCACAAGATGATGATGGCCATATCATATCACTTATATTGATTGCATGTGATGTTTATCCTTTATGCATCTTATCTTGCTTTGATTGACGGTAGCATTTTAAGATGATCTCTCACTAATAATCAAGAAGTGTTCTCCCTGAGTATGCACCGTTGCGAAAGTTCTTCGTGCTGAGACACCACGTGATGATCGGGTGTGATAGGCTCTACGTTCAAATACAACGGGTGCAAAATAGTTGCACACGCGGAATACTCAGGTCATACTTGACGAGCCTAGCATATACAGATATGGCCTCGGAAGACGGAGACCGAAAGGTCGAACGTGAATCATATAGTAGATATGATCAACATAGTGATGTTCATCATTGAAACTACTCCATCTCACGTGATGATCGGACATGGTTTAGTTGATTTGGATCATGTGATCACTTAGATGACTAGAGAGATGTCAGTCTAAGTGGGAGTTCTTAAGTAATATGATTAATTGAACTTAAATTTATCATGAACTTAGTACCTGATAGTATCTTGCTTGTCTATGTTTGTTTTTAGATAGATGGCTCGTGTTGTTGTTCCGTTGAATTTTAATGCGTTCCTTGAGAAAGCAAAGTTGAAAGATGATGGTAGCAATTACACGGATTGGGTCCGTAACCTGAGGATTATCCTCATTGCTGCACAGAAAAGTTACGTCCTGGAAGCACTGCTGGGTGCCAGGCCTGCTGCTGATGCAACTGACGACGTTAAGAACGTCTGGCAGAGCAAAGCTGATGACTACTCGATAGTTCAGTGTGCCATGCTTTACGGCTTAGAACCGGGTCTTCAACGACGTTTTGAACGTCATGGAGCATATGAGATGTTCCAGGAGTTGAAGTTAATATTTCAAGCAAATGCCTGGATTGAGAGATATGAAGTCTCCAATAAGTTCTATAGCTGCAAGATGGAGGAGAATAATTCTGTCAGTGAACATATACTCAAAATGTCTGGGTATAATAATCACTTGATTCAACTGGGAGTTAATCTTCCTGATGATAGTGTCATTGACAGAATTCTTCAATCACTGCCACCAAGCTACAAGAGCTTCGTGATGAACTATAATATGCAAGGGATGAACAAGACTATTCCCGAGCTCTTCGCGATGCTAAAAGACGCGGAGGTAGAAATCAAAAAGGAGCATCAAGTGTTGATGGTTAACAAGACCACCAGTTTCAAGAAAAAGGGCAAAGGGAAGAAGAAGGGGAACTTCAAAAAGAACAGCAAGCAAGTTGCTGCTCAAGAGAAGAAACCCAAGTCTGGACCTAAACCTGAAACTAAGTGCTTCTACTGCAAGCAGACTGGACACTAGAAGCGGAACTGCCCCAAGTATTTGGCGGATAAGAAGGATGGCAAAGTGAACAAAGGTATATGTGATATACATGTTATTGATGTGTACCTTACTAATGCTCGCAGTAGCACCTGGGTATTTGATACTGGTTCTGTTGCTAATATTTGCAACTCGAAACAGGGACTACAAATTAAGTGAAGATTGGCTAAGGACGAGGTGACGATGCGCGTGGGAAATGGTTCCAAAGTTGATGTGATCGCGGTCGGCACGCTACCTCTACATCTACCATCGGGATTAGTTTTAGACCTAAATAATTGTTATTTGGTGCCAGCGTTGAGCATGAACATTATATCTGGATCTTGTTTGATGCGAGACGGTTATTCATTTAAATCAGAGAATAATGGTTGTTCTATTTATATGAGTAATATCTTTTATGGTCATGCACCCTTGAAAAGTGGTCTATTTTTATTGAATCTCGATAGTAGTGATACACATATTCATAGTGTTGAAACTAAAAGATGCAGAGTTGATAACGATAGTGCATCTTATTTGTGGCACTGCCGTTTAGGTCATATCGGTGTAAAGCGCATGAAGAAACTCCATACTGATGGGCTTTTGGAATCACTTGATTATGAATCACTTGGTACTTGCGAACCGTGCCTCATGGGCAAGATGACTAAAACGCCGTTCTCCGGAACTATGGAGCGAGCAACTGCTTTGTTGGAAATCATACATACTGATGTTTGTGGTCCAATGAATGTTGAGGCTCGCGGCGGATATCGTTATTTTCTCACCTTCACAGATGATTTGAGCAGATATGGGTATATCTACTTGATGAAACACAAGTCTGAAACATTTGAAAAGTTCAAAGAATTTCAGAGTGAAGTGGAAAATCATCGTAACAAGAAAATAAAATTTCTACGATCTGATCGTGGAGGAGAATATTTGAGTTACGAGTTTGGTCTACACTTGAAACAATGCGGAATAGTTTCGCAACTCACGCCACCCGGAACACCACAACGAAATGGTGTGTCCGAACGTCGTAATCGTACTTTACTAGATATGGTGCGATCTATGATGTCTCTTACTGATTTACCGCTATCGTTTTGGGGTTATGCTTTAGAGACGGCCGCATTCACGTTAAATAGGGCACCATCAAAATCCGTTGAGACGACGCTTTATGAACTGTGGTTTGGCAAGAAACCAAAGTTGCCGTTTCTTAAAGTTTGGGGCTGCGATGCTTATGTGAAGAAACTTCAACCAGATAAGCTCGAACCCAAATCGGAGAAATGTGTCTTCACAGGATACCCAAAAGAGACTATTGGGTACACCTTCTATCACAGATCTGAGGGCAAGATTTTCGTTGCTAAAATCGGATCCTTTCTAGAGAAGGAGTTTCTCTCGAAAGAAGTGAGTGGGATGAAAGTAGAACTTGATGAGATAACTGTATCTACTCCCTTATTGGAAAGTAGTTCATCACAAGAACCGGTTCCTGTGACAACTACACCAATTAGTGAGGAAGCTAATGATATTGATCATGAAACTTCAGATCAAGTTTCTACTGAACCTCGTAGGTCTACCAGAATAAGATCTGCACCAAAGTGGTACGGTAATCCAATTCTGGAAGTCATGTTGCTTGACCATGATGAACCTACGAACTATGAGGAAGTGATGATGAGCCCAGATTCCGCAAAATGGCTAGAGGCCATGAAATCTGAGATGGGATCCATGTATGAAAACAAAGTATGGACTTTGGTTGACTTGCCCGATGATCGGCAAGCAATTGAGAATAAATGGATCTTTAAGAAGAAGACTGACGCTGATGGTAATGTAACTGTCTATAAAGCTCGACTTGTTGTGAAAGGTTTTCGACAAGTTCAAGGAGTTGACTACGATGAGACTTTCTCACTCATAGCGATGCTTAAGTCTGTTCGAATCATGTTAGCTATTGCTGCATTTCATGATTATGAAATTTGGCAAATGGATGTCAAAACTGCATTCTTGAATGGATTTCTGGAAGAAGAGTTGTATATGATGCAGCCAGAAGGTTTTGTTGATCCAAAAGGTGCTAACAAAGTGTGCAAGCTCCAGCGTTCCATTTATGGACTGGTGCAAGCATCTCGGAGTTGGAATAAACGCTTTGATAGTGTGATCAAAGCATATGGTTTTATACAGACTTTTGGAGAAGCTTGTATTTACAAGAAAGTGAGTGGGAGCTCTGTAGCATTTCTGATATTATATGTAGATGACATATTATTAATTGGAAATGATATAGAATTTCTGGATAGCATAAAGGGATACTTGAATAAAAGTTTTTCAATGAAAGACCTCGGTGAAGCTGCTTACATATTGGGCATCAAGATCTATACAGATAGATCAAGACGCTTGATAGGACTTTCACAAAGCACATACCTTGATAAAATTTTGAAAAAGTTCAAAATGGATCAAGCAAAGAAAGGATTCTTGCCCGTACTACAAGGTGTGAAGTTGAGTCAAACTCAATGCCCGACCACAGCAGAAGATAGAGAGAAAATGGAAGATGTTCCCTATGCTTCAGCCATAGGCTCTATCATGTATGCAATGCTGTGTACCAGACCCGATGTATGCTTAGCAATAAGCTTGGCAGGAAGGTACCAAAGTAATCCAGGAGTGGATCACTGGACAGCGGTCAAGAACATCCTGAAATACCTGAAAAGGACTAAGGATATGTTTCTCGTATATGGAGGTGACAAAGAGCTAGTCGTAAATGGTTACGTCGATGCAAGCTTTGACACTGATCCGGACGATTCTAAATCGCAAACCGGATACGTGTTTTTATTAAACAATGGAGCTGTAAGTTGGTGCAGTTCTAAACAAAGCGTCGTTGCGGGATCTACATGTGAAGCAGAGTACATAGCTGCTTCGGAAGCAGCAAATGAAGGAGTCTGGATGAAAGAGTTCATTTCCGATCTAGGTGTCATACCTAGTGCATCGGGACCAATGAAAATCTTCTGTGACAATACTGGTGCAATTGCCTTGGCAAAGGAATCCAGATTTCACAAGAGGACCAAGCACATCAAGAGACGCTTCAATTCCATTCGGGACCAAGTCCAAGTGGGAGACATAGAGATTTGCAAGATACATACGGATCTGAATGTTGCAGACCCGTTGACTAAGCCACTCTCACGAGCAAAACATGATCAGCACCAAGACTCCATGGGTGTTAGAATCATTACTATGTAATCTAGATTATTGACTCTAGTGCAAGTGGGAGACTGAAGGAAATATTCCCTAGAGGCAATAATAAAGTTATTATTTATTTCCTCATATCATAATAAATGTTTATTATTCATGCTAGAATTGTATTAACCAGAAACATGATACATGTGTGAATACATAGACAAACATAAAGTCACTAGTATGCCTCTACTTGAGTAGCTCATTAATCAAAGATGGTTATGTTTCCTAACCATAGACATGTGTTGTCATTTGATTAATGGGATCACATCATTAGGAGAATGATGTGATTGACATGACCCATTCCGTTAGCCTAGCACTTGATCGTTTAGTATATTGCTATTGCTTTCTTCATGACTTATACATGTTCCTGTAACTATGAGAATTATGCAACTCCCGTTTACCGGAGGAACACTTTGGGTACTACCAAACATCACAACATAACTGGGTGATTATAAAGGAGTACTACAGGTGTCTCCGAAGGTACATGTTGAGTTGGCGTATTTCGAGATTAGGTTTTGTCACTCCGATTGTCGGAGAGGTATCTCTGGGCCCTCTCGGTAATGCACATCATTATAAGCCTTGCAAGCAATGTGACCAAATGAGTTGGTTACGGGATGATGCATTACGGAACAAGTAAAGAGACTTGCCGGTAACGAGATTGAACTAGGTATTGGATACCGACGATCAAATCTCGGGCAAGTAACATACCGATGACAAAGGGAACAACGTATGTTGTTATGCGGTTTGACCGATAAAGATCTTCGTAGAATATGTAGGAACCAATATGGGCATCCAGGTTCTGCTATTGGTTATTGACCGAGAATAGTTCTAGGTCATGTCTACATATTTCTCGAACCCGTAGGGTCTGCACGCTTAACGTTACGATGACAGTTTTATTATGAGTTTATAAGTTTTGATGTACCGAAGTTTGTTCGGAGTCCCGGATGTGATTAGGGACGTAACGAGGAGTCTCGAAATGGTTGAGACATAAAGATCGATATATTGGAAGCCTATATTTGGACATCGGAATCGTTCCGGGTGAAATCGGCATTTTACCGGAGTACTGGGAGGTTACCGGAACCCCCCGGGGGGTTATTGGGCCTACATGGGCCTCGAGGGAGAAGAGGGAAGGAGGCAGGAGGGGGCCGCGCACCCCTCCCCTTCCTAGTCCGAATAGGACAAGGGAAGGGGGCGGCGCCCCCCCTTTCCTTCCCCTCTTCCTCCTCTTTCCCCCCTTCTCCTATTCCAACTAGGAAAGAAGGGAGTCCTACTCCCGGTGGGAGTAGGACTCCCCCCTTGGCGCGCCCTCCTTGGCCGGCCGCCTCCTCCCCCCGTGGCTCCTTTATATACGGGGGTGGGGGCACCCCATAGACACACAAGTTGATCTACGAATCGTTCCTTAGCCATGTGCGGTGCCCCCCTCCACCATATTCCACCTCGGTCATATCGTCGCGGAGTTTAGGCGAAGCCCTGCGCCGGTAGAGCATCATCATCGTCACCACGCCGTCGTGCTGATGGAACTCATCCCCGAAGCTTTGCTGGATCGGAGCCCGGGGGTCGTCATCGAGCTGAACGTGTGCTGAACTCGGAGGTGTCGTACGTTCGGTGCTTGGATCGGTCGGATCGTGAAGACGTACGACTACATCAACCGCGTTGTGCTAACGCTTCCGCTTACGGTCTACGAGGGTACATGGACAACACTCTCCCCTCTCGTTGCTATGCCATCACCATGATCTTGCGTGTACGTAGGAATTTTTTTGAAATTACTACGTTCCCCAACAGAAACATCATAAGATCCAACTATAATAGCAAAGCTTGTGATACATCAAGATCGTATCACCTCAAGAACACGAGAGAGAGAGAGAGATAGAGAGAGAGAGAGATCAAACACATAGCTACTAGTACATACCCTCATCCCCGAGGGTGAACTACTCCCTCCTCATCATGGAGAGCACCGGGATGATGAAGATGGCCACCAATGAGGGATCCCCCCCTCTGGCAAGGTGCCGGAACTGGGTCCTGATTGGTTTTTGGTGGCTACAGAGGCTTGCGGCGGCGGAACTCCCGATCTATGGTGCTCTTGGATGTTTTCGGGGTATACGGGTATATATAGGAGGACGAAGTAGGTCGGTGGAGCTGCGAGGGCCCCACGAGGGTGGGGGCGTGCCCAGGGGGAGCAGGCGCGCCTCCCTGCCTCGTGGCCTACTCGCTTCTTTCTTGATGTCCACTCCAAGTCCACTGGATCACGTTTGTTCCAAAAATAACTCTCCCGAAGGTTTCATTACGTTTGGACTCAATTTGATATTCCTTTTCTGTGAAACACTGAAATAGGCAAAAAAACAACAATTTGGACTGGGCCTCCGGTTAATAGGTTAGTCCAAAAAATAATATAAAAGTGCATAGTAAAGCCCATTAAACAT
Organism: Triticum aestivum; assembly: GCF_018294505.1. Classification (NCBI taxonomy): domain Eukaryota; kingdom Viridiplantae; phylum Streptophyta; class Magnoliopsida; order Poales; family Poaceae; genus Triticum; species Triticum aestivum. Next base: position 341,794,575 of record NC_057807.1, on the reverse strand, counting down.
CCAAAACAGATAATATAATAGCATGAAACAATCAAAAATTATAGATACGTTGGAGACGTATCAGGGGGT